>NC_133657.1:150386706-150686706 GCF_009905375.1 Apium graveolens | reverse complement strand
TAACTTTTTTCAAATCAAAACATAAAAAATAAAGATGTACTACTGATAATTGAATCAAATCAAAAACTTTATTTAACAGTTGAGAATTTTATAAATTATTTTATTTAACAGTTGAGAATTTTATAAATTATTTTTGCGCACCGTAAATTTTAAGAAATATATCGAATTTTATAATAATTGATATCTTAAAAATGTCAATAAAAAAATTGACAAGCATTCACAAATGTTTAAAACTTGTTTTAAAATTATTAAATTGCAAAATAAGAACTCTAATATTTATTTTCATATGTACAAATGTTAGGGACAAATGAATTTTTTTTTATTCTATATAAAAATGAAAAGTGTTACAATTATAAGTTGTAAGATAATCATTTGCCCATTTATGCTCACGTTGTGTTACGAATTTCTAAATATTTGTTTTTTAAACTTATACTTTTTTATAGATTTTTTATTATATTTTGTTACTACTTTTCTTTCATTCCTTTCATAAGTTGAAATTACAAGCATTTTAATATTGGACCATTTTATGATAAGATAAATGTATAATTATTGATTTATCATATTAAAACATAACATATCACAATATCAATTTTGTTTAAATAAAACAATTTGGTGAGCAAATTATATGGTGTGTTAGTGTAAGAAAATATAAACTTATGACTTAGGAAATGTGTTGCATGACATATATATACATATATATTTATAAATCAATGTTAGTTGTAATATATAGCCAAGTCCACTCTACAAAATATGAAAAAAATGAACTATTTTATATTTTAAAAATATAAAGATTTTATGTAGTTTATAAAAAAAAGCTGGCATAGTCTAAAAATTATTATAAATATTTAAAAAATAGCTAAAGAATCTCAAAATACAATTAAAAATTCTTGAGAGAATTATATAGTTTCCATTCTTTAAACTATTTTATAGTATATCACATAATTATGATATTAGTGTAAAAATTATTGCATGTTTTTTTAATTTGATTATTTATGAAATTCTTAAATACTTAAATAATAATGAACCATTTTTTAAGAAATTGAACACCAACTAAAACTCTACAGAAATTCACACTTTCTACAACTTCATCAATTATTAAAGAAAAATTTAGCAACCATAATATATTATTACAATGTAAAATCATGTATTATATATTTCTTTTATCTAGAAAAGCTAATGATACAAATAGAAGTTAAAATTTATGTAAAGAAATAATCTTAATGGAAATGTTTGTGTGCAGTTGACATAAAATCACTAGAATGATAACAATATTTCTGAATTTATTTCATTCAACCATTTAAGTGTAGACTTTTCATTTTTTATAGGTGGCTAAATAATTGCCTATTAGTAAAAATGCTTAAAAATGATGTTTTTGGATTGAGATGTTTGGACAAGACTACACACATCTAGAAGAAAACATAAGTTGTGATCCTGTTATTGTAGGTGAGTGTGAGATTATGGATTGATGGAGGGACTGTTAAAAGGATTCTTAGATCTTAAGTTAATTGTGAGGGATGAATACGGTTTAAACAATTAAATTGATTTAAATAACTTAAAATAATGAACAATTTTTATACTAATGAATAAAAACTCATTACTATAATCTCTCAAGGATGAAATTAAAGAAACAACTAAAATTTAGTTTTCTTGCATATCAAAAACAATTAGTACATCAATATTACTAGTTTGCCTAACATGACTTGTGACCACATTAGTGGTACAATTAATTTATTTACCATGGAAATAAAAAAAATTGATGACACAGGCGATCAAAGCAGAACTGTTAGAAGTAATGTGTTTTTAAAGACGTAGTTATCCTATATAAATCTGCTTTTAATATCCACGAAAATGAAACACTTCTTTCCCTGGTGGTTATGTAACTCAACAGCCACAACCTTGTAGTATATAAGGTTGTTATCTAATGAAATAACACATACTCTTCCACTACCTTTTTTCTCTTATATAATTCATGATATATTTAACAAATTGGTATCAGAGCTAGATTCGATTAGAAACTGGGCGTAAAGAACAGCAGTAGGCGGAAACAACACGTCAACAATGGCTACAACAAATCAAGGTGTGAATATTCAACAACCTACAATGCCCATTTTTAATGGTAAAAACTATGATTATTGGAGTTTGAAGATGAAAACAATTTTCCAATCTCAAGACTTGTGGGATTTAGTGAGTGGATATGATGAATCAGCAAATTTAACAAATGCTCAAAAGGAGGCCTTAAAGGAGACTAAAAAGAAAGATGCAAAAGCCCTCTTCTTTATTCAACAAGCTATATCAGAGAGCTTGTTTCCCAGAATTATGAGGGTTGCAACGGCAAAAGAAGCTTGGGAAGTTTTGCAAGAAGAATTCCAAGGAAATTCCAAGGTAAGATCTATTAAGCTACAATCCCTCAGGAGAGATTTTGAGAACTTGAAGATGAATGAGTCTGAAAGTTTGAATGATTATTATTCAAAAATAAATGAAATTGTCAATCAAATGGCTTTGTACGGTAAAGTGGTTACCGATAAGAAAGTTGTTGAAAAAATTCTGATTAGCTTGACTGATAAATATGATGTTATGGTGTCCATTATTGAAGAAACCAAAGATATTAACACATTAAAATCTGGTGAGTTGATGGCATCATTACAGTCCCATGAACAAAGATTGATGAGACACTCCGAAAAATCCATTGAAAGTGCTTTGCAATGTAAGCTCAACTTAAACAAAAAGGAATCACCGTCTCAGAGTTATAATGGAGGAGTATCATCAAGAGGTGGAATGTTCAATAGAGGAAGAGGAAGAGGCCAAAGAAGAAGAGGAAAAAGTAATTATAACAGATGTTTAGGTGATGCAAGTCAATCAAACAAGTGTGAAATATGCAAACGAAGTAGCCATACGGAGAAGGATTGCTGGTTCAAAGGGATGCCTCAATGTCATCATTGTAAGAAATTTGGACATTTGCAAAAAGATTGCAGGTTCAAAAATCAGCAGCAAGTGAATGTATCTGAAGAAAAAGAAGATGGATATGCAATCTTTTATACAAATTGTCAGGTCACAAATGAGAAAAGTAGCACTACTTGGTTATTGGACAGCGGGTGTAGCAATCACATGACCGGAGACAGCACAATATTTACAAAGATTGATAAAAGTATTACCGCTGAAGTGAAAATGGGAAATGGCATATTGGTTCAGGTAAGAGGCAAAGGTACGATATGTATTCAAATAAAAGATGGCATACGATACATTAATGATGTTTTATTAGTCCCTGATTTAGATTAGAATCTACTTAGTGTCGGTCAGCTCATAGAAAATGGATATGCTGCTTATTTTGAGGATGGTACTTGCACAATATTTGACAAAAATAAAGGCAGAAAATTGGTTGCAAAAATACAGATGAAAAGCGACAGAAGTTTTTAGCTAATGTTCAATTATGATGCTGATTTGGCCTTAAAAGCACACTTGAAAGATGAATCCTTGCTTTGGCATAAAAGGCTTGGACACATACATTCTCAAGGGCTGAAGGAACTGAAAAATATGGTGTATGGGCTACCTCAAGTTGAAGATAATAATGAAGTGTGTGAAGGTTGTGCCATGGGAAAGCACCATAGAAATTCTTTTCCAAAAAGAGGATCGTGGAGAGCTGGGGGACTGCTGGAGCTTGTTCACACTGACGTGTGTGGACCAATGAGGACTCCTTCACTTGCTGAAAATAGGTACTTTGTTTTATTTATTAATGATTACTCAAGAATGACGTGGGTTTATTTTATGAAATATAAGTCTGAGGTCTTTAGCATTTTCAAAAAATTCAAGAAATTTGTAGAAAAACAAAGTGGTTGTTACATAAAAGTTTTGAGAAGTGATAGGGGTAAAGAATATACCTCTAGAGAGTTTGATAAATTTTGTGAAGATGAAGGAATTGATAGACAACTCACGGTTGGTTACTCACCTCAATAAAATGGAGTTTCTGAAAGAAAGAACCAAACTGTAGTGAATATGGCCAAATCAATGTTAAAGGAGAAAGGGTTGCCAAATTCATTCTGGGCTCAAGCAATTCATACTGCTGTGTACTTAATTAACAGATGTCCAATTAAGGCAGTTAAAGAAATGACTCCATTAGAAGCATGGTGCAGAAAGAAGCCTTCAGTAAGCCATTTAAAGATATTTGGTTGCATTTGCTATGCACATATTCCGAAAGAAAAAAGACATAAACCGGAAGACACGAGTGAAAAATGCATTCTTCTTGGTTACATCTCAAAATCAAAAGGATATAGGTTGTATAGTTTAAATAAGAAATCAATAATCATAAGTAGAGATGTGTTGTTTGATGAAGGAGCTGGCTGGAATTGGGAGAAAGAAGCATGTCAAAATCAAACTATTACATTTGAAGTAGAAGCTCAAATTGAAGACAAAAATATTGATCAGTCATCACCAGCATCATCACCATCTGATCCATCTTCACCTACTGATCCATCATCACCTTCAAGTGATAGTGCAAGATCGTCAAGTTCAGGAAGTACTCCGCTGAAAATGAGGTCTCTTGCTGATATTTATGAGTCCTGTAATTTTTGCATGACTGAACTAACGAGTTTTGAGGAGGCAATTAGAGAAGATGTTTGGAAGAAGGCAATGAAAGAGGAGTTTCACATGATTGAAAAAAATAAGACATGGCAACTCGTTGAAAGACCGAAAAATAAAGAGGTTGTGGGTGTGAAGTGGATTTATAGAATAAAGTACAAGTCAGATGGTTCTTGGTTAAAAAATAAAGCGCGTCTAGTGGCTAAAGGATATTCACAACATAAAGGAGTTGATTACCTCGAAACATTTGCACCAGTAGCTCTAAAAGACACAATCAGAACCCTCATTGCTCTTGCAGCTCAAAAAGGATGGAAATTATATCAACTTGACGTGAAATCAGCCTTCTTGAACGAAGATTTAGAAGAGGAAATCTATGTAGATCAACCAGATGGTTTTGTCATTAAAGGACATGAAGGAAAAGTTTACAAGTTGAAAAAGGCGTTGTACGGGTTAAAGCAGGCACCTCGTCAATGGTATACCCATATCGACAACTACTTCCTGGAAAATGGATTTGTCAAAAGTAAGAGTGAGCCAACTCTCTATGTGAAGAAGCAAGGTACGTCAATTCTTATCATTGCAATTTATGTTGATGATCTGATTTTTACTAGCAATGATGAGCATATGATAAATCAGTTCAAAAGTGATATGATGAAGAAGTATGAAATGAGTGATATGGGACTGCTACACCATTTTCTTGGGATTGAGATCCACTAACAAGGTGATGGAGTGTTTATTTGTCAGCACAAATACGCTGAAATGATGTTAAAAAGGTTTAATATGTATGGTTGCAAAGCAATGGCAACACCTCTTGCAGTAAATGAAAAATTGATGAAAGATGACGGTGGAAGAAAAGTAGACAGGACTTTGTATAGAAACATTGTTGGAAGTTTAATGTATCTTACGGCAACTAGGCCGGACATTATGTTTGCTTCTAGTTTGTTGTCCAGATATATGCAAGATCCTAGCGAGGTTCACCTTGGAGCAGCCAAACGAGTTCTCCATTACATAAAAGGAACTGTGGCATATGGAATCAAATATTTTAAAGGTGAAGAGCTAAAATTAATTAGTTTTTATGACAGTGATTGGGCAGGTTCCAGAGATGACATGAAGAGCACACCACTCTTTGTGTTTTCTTTTGATTCAGGAGCATTTTCATGGCAATCAAAGAAGCAAGATTCAGTTGCACAGTCATCCGCAGAAGCTGAGTACGTAGCTGCTGCCCTGGCAACATCACAAGCTATTTGGTTGAGAAGAATTCTGGAGGATATTGATGAAAGGCAAAGAAACGCAACAGAGATGCTATGTGACAATAAGTCAGCCATATCTATGGCAAAGAATCCTATCTACAATAGTCGTACAAGGCACATTGCTGTGAAACATCACTTCATTCATGAGAAGATCGAGGAAAATGAGATAAAATTAGTCTACTGCAAGTCCGAGGAGCAAGTTGCTGATATATTCACAAAGGCACTTCCAAAAGAGAAGTTTCAGATGCTGCGTAATCTGCTGGGAGTTCAGGAACAACACATTAGGAGGGAGTGTTAGAAGTAATGTGTTTTTAAAGACGTAGTTATCCTATATAAATCTGCTTTTAATATCCAGGAATATGAAACACTTCTTTCCCTGGTGGTTATGTAACTCAACAGCCATAACCTTGTAGTATATAAGGTTATTATCTAATGAAATAACACATACTCTTCCAGTACCTTTTTTCTCTTATATAATTCATGATATGTTTAACAAGAACAATCAATTTATATATCATGAAAATAAAAAAGACCATGACATAGGGGATCAATTGACAATGTAGACATGGTATTCTTAAGGAGTTGAAACAGTGTATTTGTGTTACTTGCACATGTTACAATGTTACAATGAAGTCCACTTGTAATTTCGTTAAAAAAATAACATATCATAAAGGTTGTCAAAGATTGACGCTACCCTGTTAGGAATCCACCTCCAATATGAGTACCTCCACAATACTTAATGATATACTTTTCATTGGCTTGTAATTGAACATGAAATAACTATGTATACATACATAGAAAGCATCGACACAATCCACCTATTTTTAAATTGTTATAATCTAGAACTATAACATTGCCTACAACATTATTAAGGTCAAGAAAAAATATAAAATATTGAGTTACCTAATGGCTGACGAGCCATACCCATATATATATTTATAAGTAGTTCTCCATGTCCTCACAATACTTGGAATTACACCAAGTATTGTCAATTCAATATCCTGCATAAAATTGATGATTTAACAACCTGTAAGACTCTTATTAGGAAAGATTAAAATAAAAATTTATGTATATAAAATAGCTAATTAACGCACTATATTTTCTAATAGTGAACGCGTTATCATAGAACAGTTGTTAAAATAAATTTCGAGAATGGCAAACTTAATTAAGTAAAGATAAAAAGTTATGATAATTGTTGCGAGGGATGGGAAGAATTGTAAACATCAATTATCATGAAATAACATAAGATCGGTATTATAAAATTTATGATGCTTACTTTCAGAATCAGCTGACACGATTATTGATGGAAACAACAACAATTCTACATCATCAATAAGAGACTGCATCATTAAATAGCTTGCTAACATGTTTCTTAATAAATTAGAATATATTTTTTTCCATAAATAGAAAAAAAACTTTAATAATTGGAGAAATAAACCATAAGTCTCATGAAACAAGTCTAAAATTACGTATCAACTCTAGATGGATAAAAATACAGAGCAATGTCGTCTCTGCTAGGGCCTGCATCCTTGAAGATTCTTCGATACCATTCAGCAGGAAGTAATGCGAAAACTAGTTTTGTGTTCATATTCTTCGAAAAGTCATAGTCATTTCCAGATACTTTGGCGTATGGATCAACTGAAATTTCTGCAAACAACATCATGCCACACCGGTCAAACTCAATGATGCCATTACACAAAATAAGAAACACACTTAGCATTCATGCTCAATCACTTATGTTAGATAGAAAACAAGCACATGAGGATGTAAAAATATACAAATTTCTTTAGGTTCACCGGTAACTCAACTTCAAGAAGCACAAAACTACTTGCAGCATAACTGTATATGCAAAAATGAAGGATTGGTTTGGTTTGCATCTAGCCTTTGTTATCATCTCACAGACTCACGGCTCACGCGATTAAAACCACTTTATGATTTCAATACTTACTCATCGATGTACCTCTTTAATCATTATACTGTCTCTCAACATTTACCTGGAGCTCCTGAAAAAATATAATGCGAAAAGATTTACCAATACACTAGTTCTAAGATTATTTACTTTTGAATATTTTTACACTATTAGATTAAATAAAAAATAATGCTTTTAACACTAGCTAACCACACAAAATGTAGCGCATAAATATCCACTATATTAGTGTTCACTTGCAAGAGACTCTTCTACGATGAACTTATTTTGAAGTTTTATTTATTTACTTGCATAAATTTCAAAAATATACAGAAAAATATAAGAATAACTCTGCAAAATTAACAAGAAATTCAGTCTCTAAAATTCATAGCTAGTATTTTCCTCTATTTCATTGCAATCGCTTGTTCTGCCAGAAGATACTAAGATATTTACATTTGTTCTATTGCCCCATAAAGATCTTAGCTCACAACTTAATAACAAAGGATATAATGAAAATGATCATAGGTATTGTTGATGAGTTATATATTATTTTGGGGCTTTATTGCTCCCTTTTATACTATATTTGAATTGTATGTTATTCTCAGAAATTGGGGAACGTTACTATCCTTTGTATAGTATTTTGAACTATCTGGTATCTTGAAATCGTATCCCATAAACATTTTTGGTGGCTATACTAATAAATAATATTGAATTTCAAACTTAATAAGTTGGTGGCTATGTTAATCCTTACTTTATTTATTAAACCTTTCAGTAGCTGAAGAATATAGTCAATTATTCTGCACTACAATGAATGGAAGTAAAAGATTCAACCCTGAGATAGCCAATTCAGAATGGTTAATGCAGAAGACAGTTGTATAGGTTTGAGTCGGGAATGTTAAAGCTGGTATTCAAGTCTAGTTATTTATTCCGTACCCTTGTAAAATTAACTTTAGCTATTAATTTAACTTCAGGTAGAGGGTGTAATTAATAGTGTGAGATCCTGGATATTAAATTTGGTTTGTATTAGGTAATGTTACTTTTGAAAATCATTTTAAGGCTCTAACTTGTGTGTGTAAGAGATTGGGGTTATTTGGCGTTGTATTATTGGATTGTTGAGTTAATGCAGGTAATATATGTTTAGACCGTTGCATAGAGACACAAATCTCTTACCCCGTATTTGGAGGTGTTGGACTGGTGGTGTTGGACTCCATGTCCCTAATTTTGCGCCAAATCTGCTGGTACTCGCTGCTTCTGCACCAACAGTTTCTACAACAAACGACTTTACAGTTGAAGCTATAGCTGATTCATAACTGTTATGGCACTTATGGTTCTTTATACAGAGGGGCATATGTGCAATCCCTAGATTAAATGTTGGGATTGACGATGGTATAGCATAATCATTTCCCGTCAACTCCACCCTCACATCAAATTTATTATGATTTACATTACTGACGTGTCACCAAGAAACTCAGCCTCATCACCTAAATTTATGGAACTATTACCAGCAAAATATCAATTCCAGCTAAATCATTTTCAGCATCAACAATATGCATTTGCTTTTGAGGGAAATTGACACATTCACCTCCTCTTTGATGGCCAACTTTATTAGATTTCTTTTGTATTTCATTTTCTATTTCTCACCTAGCTTTAATGGGAAAATCTTGAAATACTCATTGATTGAACTTATCATGTGAAACCCTTACACTATTACTCGCAACGGAATCAATTTAACTCATGTCTTCAGTTATCACTGCCTTGACAACCAAATATATATGCTCCAACAATTGAATCTGCCAAAAAATAAGAACAATAAAAATAGGAAATTACATAAGGAAAAATCTCGGTAACCACATAATTGACCAATGGTATGAATTGATAATTACCACAAACAAGTGTGAACCACCAACACGTATAAGAAACAAACAAGTAGTACGTGCATACCATTGATTCCGGTGAGTTTCAAAAAATCCGGCAACCAAGGCAAATCGTGTCCTGTTATATTCATGTTTTCATCACAGTAAACACTTTTTCATCAATTACTACTACTACAGCTACAATTAAAACTGTTTCAACCTTCATCGTGACCACACACCTTACATCCAACATTTCGACACAAAGGTCGCTACTTAAACATTAGAAATTCAAGAGTGTACCGTGACCCGAATCCATCAACAAGAAGCCAATAACATATAACAAAATGTAGCTCACAAATTATTCATCAAATCTACCTGTAAAAATCATACAAATGACATATAAATTGTAATACAAAATGAAACAGAAAACTAAAACAGATCGGAAACAATGTAAAATAAGAGATAAATTTGAGATAAAGACAAATAAAAGCAATAATTAGATTTTAGCAAACCTATAAATAAAAAATAAAAGTAAAATGGCTAGAAATGATAAAGTATATATGTAATTAACTTGAAGATGAAGAATCTTGACGACGAAGAATCTTGATAGATCGGGAGGAGATGAGAGCGAATAGGAAAAGAGTGGTCGACGAAAGGGCTCGCCGGAGTATGACCAGACGGCGGCCGGTCAGAGAACGCCGGTGGCGATGTCGTGGGGGGGCTGTAGTCGAGGACGTAGATGGAGAGAGAGAGGGGGGTGAGAGAGAGGGAGATGGAGGGGGGAGGGAGCCGGAAAAAAACAAGTGCTGCTTAACGGATAAGGGGGGACGCGTAAGTCAGGGGTGAGGGCTTTATACCTTATATGATTTTGTTTTATTTTTGTTTATAAATATTTTTTATAAAATATAACTTTAATCGTTGGATTGTTATGATAGTAGTTAAATTTGATCCATTAGATATAACTCACGCACATCGCTGACATGACACTAAACATAACTATATTCAGTCAAATTTAGGAGTGTTAATTTAAATATTATTAATATTATTATAATATGTTACCTTTTATAGGACATATAATATTAATTAATATTTTCCTTACAAATATTATAATACTCTAAAATTTAAATTTTAATTTTGAGAACTCATTATTTTAAGAAAATGTTAAATTCATGATTTTGATCAATTTTATCATAAATACCAAAAATAGACATGCAGTGAAATTCTCTATTGTTAAATTAATTTTTTTTGTTAAAATAATCAAGGAATAATAATTAAAAATTATTGATATTTTGCATATAACATTTTCTTTTAACCGTTTTAACATTTGTAGAATTGGATCGTTCGATATTTATTTAATATTTGAGATTTAGTATGGACAATGCACTAGTAAAAAGTACAGATCAAACTACTAGTTAATTATTAAAATAGCAAACCTATTACATTTAATTTTTTCTCAACTTTTTATCTTATGACTAAAATATATAGATCTTGATATGCTTAAATTTGGATCATTTATAACCAACTTTTAAAAAATCGAAACATCGGTATGGGACTAAACACTAGTAAGAATTATTGGTCAAACTACTAGTTGACTGTTAAAATAGGAAACCAAATAAATTTATTTTTTTCTAAAATTTATATCATATCACTAATATATATAGATCTTCAAATTCTTATGGTTGGATCATTCATAAATTTTTTTGAAAAAATCATGCCATCAATATGGGTCTAAAGAGTATGAAGAAGTACTAGTCAAACTACTAGTTGAATGTTAAAATAACAAACCAAATAAATTTATTTTTCCTAAAATTTTTATCATATCACTTATATATGTAGATCTTCATATCCTTATTTTTGGATCACTGATAAAGTTTTTCGAAAAAATCGAAACATTAATATGGGACTAAACACTATTAAGAAATACTGGTCAAACTACTAGTTGACTGTTAAAATTTTGTGTAAATTTTATTCTATATTTTGTCAGAAATTTTTAGGAATTTTTAAAATTTGAATTCGACCAAAATCGATTGAATTTAGTTCAAAATTCGTTGGCGGGAAATTTCCCTCCATTTTTTGGCAAGGCTATTTTCAACCGAATGCGGTTGAATTTAGGAGCACGGCTAAACTCAACCGTATACGGTTGTATATAAATTTGGTTGTATTTATTCGGTTCTAATAAGTAAGGCTAAATTCGACGGAATGTGGTTGAATTTAGGAGCACGGCTAAACTTAACCGTATACAATTGCATACAAATACAGTTGTATTTATTCAGTTGTAATTAGTACTAAATTTGACCGCGTAAATATGACCATATATCAATACGACCGCATGCGGTTGAATTTAGCCGCGCCATTAAATTCAACCGAAAATGGTTGAATTTGATGTCGGTTGTATATGTGCGGTTGTATTTAGGCTTGTTTTCTTATAGTGTTGCTTTATCTGTCTTCACTAGCAACATCATTTTGTGTTAACTGTGCCAAAAATTGCTTTAGCATTACAAAAAGATGTTTCAAATTATTGGAGTAAGTAACTTAAGTCTAAGTAAATTCCTTTTATTAATGGAATCAATAAAATGCAACTTTATCACTTATAAACGAGAAATATGATATTTTTAGCCTTGGGGATAATAATGTGGGAGTTGTTAACACTAAGTAGGCCATGGCATGGTACACTCTCAGCTCCTGAGAGGGTAAGTTGTATACATCATCTGTATATTCTCTGTGATTAACATCTCTGCTTCATTTGCATTTAGTCTGATCTTGACTTTGTTTTATCTACATAGATTATTTCCACAATTGCACATGAGGGCTCATGACTATAAATCCCTGTAGGTCAACTTGGAGGGCTAATAGAAGGTCTCCGCATTAAATCATATTTATCAGTTTTATCTTAATATTGTAGTGCTATTTTGGAAAAATTAACTTTATCTGATTTATGTAAATTGCTGGGCAGAAGTGCATGAAAGACCAAGGTGTGAGGATATTCTCAGTCATTTACTAGATTGCGAGTACTTCCTCAGCTAAGTGTTATCCAGATTATTGTATAGTAAACAATATAATAGAGGTGTTACATAATATATTACCGGCGCAAGTTGTTATACTTTTTTGTTTGAATTACTTGTCCTATAAAAACAATTATGCATGCACTATCCGTTGCCATTTGAAGTAGAATAAGTTTGCCACTATTTGAACCATGTATATTAGATGGATAGAGTTTTTGTTCACTCTCTACGCGGGCATAAATTAGTTCCATTTGTACTTCTGGTTGTATTTAAATCGGGAGATGAAAGGTCTTTCTATTTATCATTTGTAATTCTCATGCTTCCAGTCCATGCCTGCTTCAGATGCTTATCCACACATATCTGGATGCTTCAAATTGACCCAATATAAATGGTTCTGATATATATAAATGATTTCCATATTTAAGTAGATATATATGTAATTATTTAGAGTTTTTATCTGCAGATTTTAAAACATTCAATGTATTAATATGTTTTAGTAATTTTCAATACATGTAGATATTAGGTCGAAGATACTCAAACTTGGGAAGCGGAAAAAAATCATTTAGAGCCCGACATTTCCCTTGAGTTTTATGTTGGCTTCGATTAAAATTTAATGCCACCATTTGTATTATTAAATAGAACAAGGGCTATCTTACAAGTTTAAGTTTATTTTAACTTTTTTAAAGTAATTAATTGTTCAAGTTTATTTATTTTCGTAAATTCAGTTTGTATTATATTTTTTAAAACTTATGAAATGAACATTTAATTTATTTTCGAGAAATGCATATCACCAAATAATTTTTATTAAATTTTAATTATAAAAATGTTACATCATGTAATATATGGTTGACAATATGGGCCCCACCATATTCTAATGATTGCCCAAAATGTGTTGCAATACTGGTCAAGTCCTATTTCAACCCTTGTTGATGTTGAAGTACAATGTTTGTTTAAAAGATAAGAAAGCGTTGCAATAAAGTGTGTCGAGGTTGCAATTTAGTGCTTTCCAACGGCTAAAATTGCGACCTCGAAAAAGCGTTACAATACCATTTTTGACACCTATTGCAACATTTTTTTTGGCCTTTAGCAACGCTTGTTGGGGTTGCAGTTTGCAATCTATGGCGTAGTGTTAGCTACATATAAATTTTACTCTTGTCTTTGCTTTAATCATATTTTGTTTCAACCATATTCTGTCATCCGCTTGATTCTCCATTATGATCAATGTCTTCAGTTTTTGAAGAGCTGACATTAAACGCATTGGTCTGGTTCACAGATTACTAGCACATATATGAATACCCTTAACTACTTTCAATTATTTATCTCATATCACCTTATCTCATATAATTTCTTTAACACTAAAGTTCCTTTTACATTTTATTCTTCATTAAGGCTTGAATATTATAATGAACTTCTTTTCATGACTTGATGAAGGACTTGGAAATTTTATTCCATGTTTTGATTGTTTATATTTTTCTAACCTTCTCTCCTCAAGATTCCTGTGTTTCATAGTTAATATTATTTACCTGTTTAATTTTCATGTCAAGGTATATTTCTCAGTTACATATTACGTTACATTATACAGATGGTCATCATTTTTCAAATGATTTGTTGGATTATCAATCACTTTTTCATATTACAATGAGTAATTCAATACACATACAAGTATTATCAATCTTTGCATAATCAACTCTTGTAATTTTCTCACTAGCAACTCTTCTTGTAATCTCATAAATATTATTTCATTAATTGATAAGTGGCAGTCATTCAACGACTAATTTTTCAGGCTAGGCATTTCTTTTCTTAATTGTTTCATCAATTTCTACCACATAGCTAGTATCATGATCAACCATTTATTCTGACAGTTCGATGATTGAGAGAATAATATAAATATCTTCTGGGAGTGAGAGGTTGCTTTGATACCAGGAAAAAGGAGACTGAGTGAGAGAGGAAAGCCATTTGTTCAAGACTTGCAAGTGAGAATTAGAGTTTCACCTTAGTAGATGATGGAAAAAATGTGAGATTTATGATCCAGGAGAGGCCCTGGTGCAAGAATAGAGAGACTTAGACAAAAAACTAGGTACTGGAAACATATATGACATATCTTAACACAATGAAGTTGATGAATATCTGCACTATATATTTTCACTCATTCAGTTATCGTTCTTATACTCAAAGAACACATTCAAACCTTTGATGAAAACAATAAGGGGGAGAACAAGAAAGTTAGCTCCGAGGGTGTCTTTAACTAAGAGGGAGAACATTCATGGCCCACAGTCTCAACGACAAAGAAAAAATGAGACATGGTTTAAGTAAATTGTTTGAAATCAATCAACCTCAACCCAAGTGAAGTATTAAGTCAGCATGTACAATTCAATGTTCCCATAAGGCACTAGGTGCACATGGTCTGAGCACAAACTTCAAGGTTCATCAGGATAGATTGATCTGAACATAGCTAGGACTAGAGAAGTCATATCTAGTAGGAAAAGTTAAGCCTAAATCAGCTCTATCTCATTGAATATATCTAGTTGTAAAACCTCTTGACTTTTTTGTCAATTTTTATTTTTTATTGCTAAGAAGCTTAATTCAAATAAATTGTGATGTCTTAACTTCAATATATTTGTAGTTTGTATTTCTATAATCAAGGCTCTAATTCATGGTGGTTATTCTCTCAGTCATAAATTAGGAAGATTATTAGGAATCAGGACAAATTCATGATTATAAGCAAAACTCATAGAATAATTATGTTAAATAAATTTTATAGCCTTCAACGGCTAACCATCCTAAGGAATAGCCGGTAAAAGGGTAGACCGTTAACTGATGAGGTTTATGTAACATTTTTTATGAGATTTCCATAGTATTTAGTGTAACACCCTAGTCTCACATTAAAAATATTTAAGATTTTTCTTCTATATATCAGGCAAAGTATTACTACTATTTGTACCAACCCTGTGGTTGGCTTGTTGTTTACCCATGTCGACTGCATTTGGGCCAGTAGTATTCGACTTATTTTCGACACAAAATCAGGACTTGAACCGGTTTTCGAAAAATGCTCCAGATTTGACCCAGGTTATCACTTATGGTATCAGAGCTAACTCATGAAATTTGATTCGTCAAGTTTCCAGAGGTACGGACGCGAAGGCTAGTGGTATTCTCCCTCAATAGATAGAGATCTGGAGGCAGGGACACGAAGCCAGCTGATATAATCTCACAATTAATGGCTAGATAGGAATAATCATGATATATGAGCTATATGTTCGGATCTGAAAAGGACGTCATTAGTTTAAGTAGGGGAGTTTGAACACCTAATTTCTACATCGAGGAGATTTGGGACATTTATTCTGTATATAAGGAAAAATGTTACTACTCTATGCATAAAAAAATCATGATCATTTGGGGGCCTGTGGTGGGTTTATTCTTATCAAAGTTCATTGCATTTGGGCCAGTAGTCTTCCACTTATTTCAGACTCGGAAACGGGGATTGATCCGGTTTTCAAAATAAGCTCAGGATTTTATTCGGGTTGTCACAATTAGAGTTGTGGTTATTCATTCAAAAGTCATGTTGACTTGATACATAAACTAGAATAGTGTGGTTCATTATAAACATATGATGTCATGTAATTCTAACTAAGTGAAGTGAGTTATCAAGTACTAAGTGAAGCTACAGATTAATGGCTAACAGCATCAATCCATTTACGATAATCAATCACTCTCAATGGCTAAGAAAATTCGAATAGCAATTGACAATGACTTGATAATGGTCAAATCCTAATTTTGACACAGTAAATGGGTTGATTAGAATCTCGACAAGGATTTTTTCAAAGTACATGGGTTTATTAGAATCTCGGCAAAGAAAATGGGAGTTAAGACATAATTTGCATGTGACCTTATCTTGATTCTAAAGAAGAATAAACATTCTATTTCAATGCATGCCAAATTATAGGGATTTTCAAAGAATTATATCACGAAAAAATTCAGCCTAATTTGTCGAGACTCATGAGAAAGAATGTAGAAGTAATTTTACTGGATCTAGAAGATTGTGCTATTTTGTCAAGAAAGGATTGTAACTTCGTGAAATATAAAACAAGTAGTAGCAATAGCATCTTTTAGGAAATTATTTTTAGAGCGTTCATTTTAGAGAGAATTATCTTGACAGGAAAACTGAAAATGCAACCTGTAATTTACACAGATTATTTCTTCAATGATATATTTTCCTTCTTTTTGTTCATAAGCAATAAGTTTTTATCCCAAAATAGTAAAAATATTTGATTTGTATTTAACCTCAATTTTGAAAATTAACATAGTTAATTATTAAAGAATAACATCCCTTTTATACAAATAATTTCACATAAAAACATAATGTTTTGTTTTTTTGGAGTATAAAAAATTTGTTGAGTATAAAAGAATTTGTTAGTTTCATACAAAAACATTAGTAGGTGATAGAGTATTGTGACTGCTGCTAGCATTACTTTGTTAAGCGTAGTCAGTGGTACATTAGAATTTCGATCATCGATTTTAACCCCATTATAGAGTCAATTTGCACAAATAGGCTTCACTTTCTTCTTGAACAAAGCTCTTATCCAGGGGATATATGTATCTGATGTTTCAAATAATCTACTAAATAATTTTCTGATCGGCCTAATATTCCATAAATGAAACAAAATATTGGGAAGTTCTCATACTTGAATATGATATCGAATACCAATCTTTTACTGTCTTTTTGATATTCAATCTTCATTTAAGAGATTTTTTAATATCTATAGTGACTTAATATCTATAGTGACTATGACTCGTAACAAAATGTTAGGCCGGCTGACACAAGTAATCTCTCCAAACATCCACAAGGTTACTCAAACATGAAGATTGTACCTCCCAATATTATTCCAACCTCCTTGGACAATAGAGTTCACCTCTGTACAAGGTATGAGGGTTTTCTCCATCTTGGACCAAAGTATTTGTCCAAGAGATAATGATAACTTTACTTAATGGGAGAGAAATTAACAAAATGTGAGAATAAGGAGAAGGAAAAAGACACAATCGAAACACCTATGGACAACACTTACTATAACTTTTATTAATAGTAGTATTAGGCACCTCAGATGACAAATATGTGGGTTCCATGCCCTATTTATAAAAATGTATTTCGATCTTAAAATACTTACAAGAGATGTTGACTCCAAACATTTTTGACCATGAAGTGAATGACTCATAATTGCATGTGAAAAGTGTTCCATTACAAATATTCTAATTATTCATTGACCTTAATATAGATCCCTGGGTTTGAACATCCATCCTTTAGGGAAAACATTTGAAATTGCTAGGGAAGCAACGTCATTGTTAAATCCCCTTTCGACTGATACTATTTTTTGATGGTTTCTTTTGGTATAGTAATCAGAATTGGTTTTTGAAAAGTTTGATTGGCTGACTACTACCTCTTGGTTTTGCATTTTTGGGGTATCAATTTCTAATTTTGACATAGGTCTCCGAGGAACTAAAAGGGTTGGGTTTTGAAAACTGACTGTTTGTTTAGTTTGAAAGGGAGTATTTGTAGGTTGGCTGGAAGAAGTGTTTTGTTGGGTAACTTTAGTTGATTTTTCTGAAGAGCTTTGGGAGGCTGTTGAGGGATTTTGGATGTTGAGGCCATGGGCTTTGATGGTTTGAAGGGCTAGAAATAATTTATCGTCTTCTTCATCTGCAATTACCTTATCGATCCAGGATGTGATCGGTTTTCCTGAAAAAGTACTCGCTTTGTTTTGTTGAGTGACCGGGAGTTGTCTAGGAAAGGATGAGGTCTTTCCTCCACCTCTGCCTTTTCGAGGCATGAGACTATCTGTTTTGTAGAAACTCACGGGTCAGGAAATCAGGGACACAGTTCATATCTTCCTTAATGTGTTCAATATCAAAATAAAAAATGCTTAATAATGCTTGCCATTTGGCGAAAATTTGTTTTGATGCAATATTTTGGACATCTTTTTGTAAAACCTCTTTTGCAGATTTACAATAGACTCTTAGGAGAAATTTTTAATTTAATAAATCACTATGAAATTTTGTAATACATAAAACAATTGAAAGTATTTCCTTTTTTATAGTAGAATAATTTCTTTGACAATCATTCCAATATGCAGATGTAAACTGAACTATTTCTTCTTTACCATTGACTACTTGTTTTAGTATACCACCGTATCCTAAATCAGAAGCATCCGTTTCAACTACTTTAGAAGCATTTGGATCAGCAAGGTGTAGACAAGGGATTTCTAGAACCTGAGCTTTGATTTGTCGAACAATTTCGGTATGTTCAGATGACCAAGGGATGAGGTTAGTTTTAAGGCGGTCATGTAAGGGCTTCTTTGGAATTCGCTAGGGGCATTTTTGATTCGAAATGGAAGGACATTCCATTCATACTGTCCGAATGGGACCGTAAAAGCGGTTTTATATCTATCTTTTGGGTGGATTTGAATCTGCCAAAATCCTGATTTTAAATCAAATTTGGAGAATATTACTGAAGATCTTAATTTTTGTAAAAGGTCTTTTTTATTAAGTATAGGGTATCGTACCCATCTTAAGGCTTTATTTAGAGGCTTATAATTGCTAGTCTTGGTGTCCCTCTCTAAATTTCAGCATTTTTGTTTACATAGAAAGCTGCACAGGACCAGGGGGATCTGGATTTTGATATGATTCCTTTGGATTCGAGATCGGTGATTTCTTTTCTGCAATGTTGTTCTAGGTCGGAGTTCATTTGGATAGGTCTCGCTTTTGTTGGTATTTACTTTCAACAAAATCTTTTTCATAAGGTAAATCAATCATATGTTGTTTTCTATGCCAAAATGCATTTGGTAAGTCAGAACAGAGTCCCACTTCTATTTGTTTTAATAATTTTAAGATTTTCTCTTTGACAAAGCGGTCTTGTAACTGCTTCTCAATCTTGTGAGAGGAAAGATCTTGTTTTAGATGGGATAATTGTATCTGTTTGCCTTGTATTAAGGCATTTATCTCGTTATTATATATAGAATATGCCTTTATTGTATTGAGGTTCCTTATTTTGGATTTTTCAAGAAATGGGAAGGTAAGTTTGGTGTCATGGGTTTTGAAAGTAATACCTTCGAAGGTGACAGAATAGGGGTTATTAAATTGAAGAAAGGTGTACCTAATATGACAAGATGATGTATGCCTTTAACTAGGAGAAAAGATGTCTTAATTTGGAAGGTTTTATTATTGATAGAGGCATCAACCTTACTAACGACATTAAGGTTTGAGTTATTAGCGGCGGTTAATTTTTCGTTGGTATATTGATTAAATCTTTTTTGTATTATTTCTTCTTTAATGCAATTCAAATCTGCTCCTGTATCGAATAAGGCAATGATATCTAAGATAAAGTCATCTGAGAAGACAACTTTGACTTTTATGAGATATTTTCGGTAGGTAACTTGTCTTAATTCATATAAGAAATCTTCATATTGTTCAGGAGTATTGTTTAAACTACTTAGTTGTTTTTGTTCAGTATTTTGCTCTTCTACTTCATGAACTAGAAGTACATTTAAAGCTTTAGAATCTATCTTCTGTTGTTCTTTAAGGATTTTTAATTCTTCTTTGATTTCTTTGATTTCTTTGTGTAGGTCTTGTATTGTTGAAACGGATTTCTGGTTGGGTTTATCTTTTTTTAATATTATGGTCAAGTCATATGTAGTTTTTATTGATGGGAGAATAGAAGGTTTTTGTTCTGGTTGGGGTTCAATTGGTCATTGGAGTAATTTTTCTAAGAGCTCTTTTCTTATTTGGATATCAGATATCTTTTCTATAATTTCGAGAGAATGTTCCTCATTTCTGGTGAAGACATTGATTCGTCTGTCTTCAGAGGAGGAATTGTGAGAGGAAGATGAGCTTGTTGGAATCTCATCTATTTGAAGAGATTCATCATTTCCAGACATTTCAGATGTCTCAGAGTCGGAAGATTCAAGGAGTAAGGCCGAGATTTTGTTGGATAGGCTTTCTTCTATGTTTAACTCTTGTATTTTCCTATTAAGTCTGCAGAATCTAGATATATGTCCCTTTTTTCCGCATTTGTAACAATTTATATCTTTATTGGTTGGTTTAGTAAATATATTTTTGTTGAAAGGTTTTTTGTTGTAGGAAGGTTTATTGTTATTATTAAAGGAAGGTTTATTATAGAACGGTTCTATTGATTTTTTGTAGAAATGTTTAGATTTTATGAAAGACCTTTTCTGATAAGGTATTTGATATGGCTTACATTCGCCATCACATATTGTTTTTGAATAGCTTTTGTTGGGATTATAGTCAAACTGTTGACAGAAAGTACCTAATTCCTTCTTTGTTCTTTTCATTTCCCATTTGAGATGTCTTTGAAGTTTTAAATCTTGATAAATCTTTAGGCCTTCTTGTTGTGTTTGGCTTATGAGTTGGCCATATGTCAGGTTTTTGTAAGGTATCGGGCTTCCGTGTTTAGTTATTAAAGAAGTTCTAACTCTTTTACCAAGTAAGGTTGGAAGTCCGGCTAAGAATTTTTCCTTCCAATTTGCATGGTTCGAGTTTTCTCTAAGCATGACTCTGGTAAGGAAAGTAGTTTTATATCTTTGGAAATCACTAAGTTTTTTACATTTCAGATTATGTAAAAGCTCAGCATTCTTATCTCTCAGGTGAGAAGGGTAACCAATGAAGTGGTGTGTTATGACTAGAATTAGTTGTGCTACTGCTCCTTGGATAGGGTTTCTTTGTTCATCTAAAATGGGTTTTCCCTCTTCATCTTCTCTAATGGAATTTAAGATTTCAAGATGATTTTCAGGGGAAAGGTGATAGTCCCACCAACATTTTAATTGGCCAGAGAACCCTGCTATGAGTAATTCAGCTATAGCTTTGTCTGGGGTTCCTATTTGGTTTGTATAAACATTGGCTACCATGGTCATTTGTTATAAATGATTTAGAATGTTATATTTAGATATTCCGTCTATATTCCATTCATAAACAGAGGATGCATTGAATTAAGACTGGGTAAAATTTCAGGTCTATTTTCAATTCTAATGTTCGGGGCTGTGAATTTTGGAATCATTTGTCGGAGGTCATGAACTTGGGGCATTTCATTTGTGAAAGCATCTTCATCTGAGTCATGATGTATAACATTTAGTTGTTTAGATGAAACACTGTCACCAGGTATTTGGGTTGTGGAAGAGGAGGCTTCATGTCTGCTAAGATGGTCTTTGATGGCTTTAACGAATTCTGGTCTATTTGTTTGAATTCGTTGTTGGCTTTGTCTAGAAACTTGGTATGGTTTAAAGATGGGTTCTTGGTTATTAATACTTTTGGGGAAATCTATTGTTTTTTGAATTCGGTCTTCTATTCGGTTTAGTTGACTTCCTATGCTATTTAGGTGGGTGTTTGTGTAATTAACAGCAAGGATTGTATTCCTATTATTTTTTAGTATGTCATCATCTGGTCTCTTGATGGGGTGTGCCTCGATTTTTTCACTATGAACTGTTAGTGTGACATTTCTAAAAGGTGGGTGGTGTGATTCTATAGTTCCGCTACTTGTTTCCCATTGTTTCTATTTTTGGCTCATGCTTCGAGGGATGGGGTTTAGGTAATTTGTGAATGGGAAGAATAAGTTTTGGTCAGAGGAGTAAATTTCCAACCAGTCAAAGAATAACATTTAGATTTTGTTTTGGTTGAGAAATTCATAATAAATTTCTTCAAGTTGTGTCTTTTGTTCTTTGAAGTGGGTAAAAAACAAATTTCTTTTTTCAGTATTTTGGGGAGAGTAGAACTCTTCACGAAGAAAAGTTTTATTGATTTGAAATTCTATTTCAATCACATTTAGCTCACTTGGCATTCCCATATTCTCAGTTATAGCAGAGAATGTTGGGGATGTTGGTGATGAAGGGGAAACCGTGTTTTGGTTTGGTGGTAATTGACTTTGTTTATAGAAATGGTGAGGTATATTGGAAGAATAATCCACACCACCCATAGAGGTATTGGGTATATCTGATGAAGAGTATCTTGGTCTTGAGGAAGTGTTTATGATAGAACGGATTTGAGAAATCCTTCCTAAATTTAAGGTTCTTGAGGAAGCATCAGAATATCAAGAACTAATAAAAGGGGCTCGGGATGATCGATCAAAAGCAAGAGTGACTCTTCCATTATCATCTTGGTGAACTTGGTGTATTTGTGTGTTTGGTTATATTCTTTCGGGTAATCTAGGGCGAGCTACTCCTTCTAAAACCCATTAAATGGGAAGGGAAATGTCATGCCATTTTAAGGATCGAGGAATGACTGTGTTAGACCTTGAAAGGTCAGTTTGAAGAAGGATGGTTTCTCCTTTGACGAAAGCATTTTTATGCCCATCATCACCAATGGACATTATTGCTTTGTAATGAATTCGAAAGATTAAAGCAACCGGAATTGATCCCTCTAACATTTTAAAGTTGTGAGTTTTAACTTGGAGTGTCATGCCATAGATAACATTCATGTCTTTAAGAAAAATGGATAAATTTGCATAGAAACTAAAAGAGATGTGTCCGATACATAGACTTGATTCTATGGAACTTAATAGAGAGTCATTGAACTCAAGAAATCTAGCATCTTTTAAAATGGCTAATATTGAGGTGTCTAATCCTTCTGTGGTTAAGGGCTTAATTCCTACTTGGACTAAACCTATATGGATGTAATTGTATGATTTTGCTAGTTTTTCTAGGGAACTTTTGGTGAGAAGGTGAATTGTTTCGAATGATTTTGATAGGTGTATGTCCCTTTCTTCGGTTTTGATGGAAGAACTAGAACTATACCATTTTGTATCATAAATATGGCTTTTTGTGATTTTTGAGATGTCCCAACGCTCTATTGCTTTTTGGAAGTTTTCGACGTTAGTTTCCTCACTATGTGTAATATTTCTTGAGTCTGACGTACTAGTGGAAGAGCTTGAAAGAGATGTAGTTCTGCAAAATACAGAATCCATGTTCTAGGTTCAAAAAAGACGTAGGCTAAGCTTTTGCTTACAATCCTAGAGAAAACGGGTTTATTGCCTCCTATATATATATTTATCACTACAAGAAAAAAGTCCATAGACATCGCTTTTTGGCCGATGTCTATGCTGTTTCCCAACCGATGTTGATGTCGGTGATGTCTATTCTAGACATCGGTGAATACCCGATGTCTATACTGGATTAGACATCGATTTTAGTTAAAAAACAGATGTCTATGTGTTGATTATTAAAACAAAATGCTATAAGTAAATTATATAATAACTAAATTACACCTAATTAAACATGTTAAACATATCATGAGCTATGTTTTTTGTCACAAAAACATCGATTTTAGTGAAAAACACTGATGTCTATGTGATGATTTTTCACAAAAAATGCTATAACAAAATTATTTAATAACTAAATTACACCTATTAAAACATATTAAACATATATTGAGCTATGTTTTTTGTCACAAAAGCATCGATAATTTTGACAGAGGTGATGTAAAATGGCATAATAAACATATGTTTCTTTAATAAAAGGTGATGTCTAATTAAGCCTATAGACATCAGTTTTTTCAAGAATGAAGTGATGTCTATGTATCATTTAGACTTGAACATGTTAGTTTTTCACATCAGTTATTTGCCTTAAACTGATGTACATTGCGTTTCTTGACATCAGTTTTGTTTGGTTAAAAGTGATGTACATTATCTTTTTTGACATCAGCTTTTCTTAATTAAAAGTGATGTGTAAGAAATTTATAGACCAAATTGTGTAAAGTTTTACATCACTATTTTTCTAAAAAAGTGATGTACTCGTTACTAATAGACATTTGTTATAAATAAAACCGATGTCCTTTACTACATAACAAAAACTAAAACATTGGAATAACACGCATCCATACAAATCTAACCAGTCAATCATTCATACATTTAACCATTCAATCATCCGAAAACCACCAACACCAACCCCATCATCTGCATCAATCATCCAAAAATCACCAACACCAACCCCATCATCTGCATCAATCATTCAAAAACTACAGAATCTACATTACCAAATGTACAACCCCCAGCATTTGCAAACCTATACAGCAACCCCAGCATTTATACACTTACATTCTTACTACACAGAACCGTCTAAATTACCAAATGTACGACTACGCAAAAGAAAAGACCTTGAGTACAAGAATTGATCAGAAATGCTCTTGGATGAACTGCAGAGCCTCAATGCGAACTTCATCTAGCTGTTCAATGCTGTAACACGATCGAGTCTTGGCCAACCACTACAAATTCCAAAGAAACAAAATTTAGTACATGAATGAAAAGTAACTATATCGAAAAGTCACCATATCTCAGTATATAGCAAACTGGAAGCGTCAAGGTAATACCTTTTTAGCAAAATTCAACTTGTCATCATCGATAATTTCTTTCATATATCGCATTATTACATACGCACATTCAATCCCACCGGGTTGTTTGGGAGATCCCTATTTCATTAATTAAAAGACAAATCAGGCATGTCAAATAAATCATATATATTAAGCACAAATATTAGGTACTCGATCTATTGTACTTACACTAAGAAACTTTGCCTTGGCCATCTTGTTGCCCCTACCGGTTTCAGAGTTGTAACTTTTCAAAGCCCTGCATAAAAAACATAAAATCTCATATAATGTACAGAAATGAACATGCAATTATACCAAACTGTTACGTTAATAAAAATTTACCTTGATAACGCCTTTTCTAGTTCTGAAAATTGTGTCGGGTGAGGTAGTGGATTCAGAATATATATTTCCCCTTCCCAGATAACGACCAAAATCCAATGCATACTATTTTCATAAAAAAAACAAAGACAGATAGGACACATCATATAGAAATTTGTATTGTACTATCCATGTTTTTAATTTTCAGTATTACAATAAGTACTTACTTCTGATTATGCGGAAGAAAGAATAGGCGATCCGGGTTACCCTCTCTCAACCGGTTTAAAATTTATGCTTCAAAATTAGCATTCACGTGATATGTGGATCCGGGGTCAATAAAAGCAAATGTCTCCGCCAGTTCTGGTATTTCACTAATCTCAGAATGCAAGTGCCTATCGAAAGAGTGCTGATGTTAAAATGCAACTTCTGGAAAATTACAAACATTAAAAAAAATGATCATTAAAAAGAAAAAAAAGGTAACTTACGCCATGTAACTTGCAACTACTACTTGGCCCAACATTTCAAACTCCAATAAAGACACAACATTCTCATGCAACAAATAAATTGTTTTTTCATGTCCAAACACATTCGGCTCACATCGAACCTGGATACTGACCCCGGTAGTTTTCATCCAAGTTGTTGCATGTTTATACAACAGCTTAAAGCCCTTTGGCACTTTCATACCTGGCTTTGCTTGAAGAAATTGTGCCTTCAAATCCTGCAACCCGTCATTCTTTTTTATTTTTTCAGCACTTGTTCGGGGCCTTTCTTTTTTCTGCACCTGATGATAATATAAAACCAAAATAAAATGTACATACCACTTAATTTTTAATATCTTGAAATGAACAATTTAATTTCAAAATTCAGACAATATTATACATATATATATTATTCATTATACCGCAACATTTGTGTAGCTATTTAATTCCTCAGGCCATGCCAAAAAAGATCCTAGAGCATCGCGGACACTCATCATGTCATCACCACGTGTCTCAGCTGGAAGCAAGGCATCTGGTTTTATGAGGCCATCAACGGAGACACATTGATGTCCAATTGGTATATCAACTCCATGTACCAAATCAGTTAAATTATCCTCGCGAGGATATACCATACCAAATGCAACCTTATTCTCAAGTCTCTCGACATATAGCTCACAAGATCGTTGGGCCTATAATATTTAAATAAACAAAATTAAAAAATTAAGGTAACAATAATTTACCTTAGAAAGATAAATGACAAGGTTGCTCACAAAATTAAAATAACTTACGTGACTTCAAGGAGGTGAAGGCCTAGTTGGGCCATCTGTAAAAACACAGTCATCATCTTCATATACCAACACAACTCCTCTTGCAGGTGGTGGATTTGACTTCATTTCTTTATCCTTTTCCGGATCGAAACTTGTCTTTTCAGATGGCATTGGAGAGTGAAAAGTACCTCCACTTTCGATCACTGACTTCAAGCGATCAATCTCTGCCTCGAGAGCTTGCGTTTTTTTTCAAGCAGTTCATCCCTTTGTCGATCACGGGGCATTAACTCTGCCTTTGTGATTCGAAGCTTTGGCTCTCTTGGCAAATTAAAGTATTGTTTTGGAGTGATGTACCCTCCAACAGCCCGAACCCTCCCAGAATGCTCACGACTCTCAAAAGCCGTTGTCAGAACATCTTCAGCACCAGAAAACTGAATCTCACCCTTCTTCTTTTTTTCCAACAATGCGTTCTGTTAACAAGAAAATAAATTAACCAAAATGGAGTTAACTAGTTTTCAATAAAAGATAAATAATAATTATTTCGCATAATTGTAATTAGTATGATTAAAGACCAATTAACTAAAACATTTACAGGGGTCCTATTTATACTGATTCGCCTACTTTACTGATTTATGTCGTCCTAATTTTAGTGATTCGCCTACTTTAATGTAATTTAACCAAAATTAAAACTTACAATTTTATCGCATACAACAGCCAAATCTTCATCGACCTCTTCGACCTCTTGTCCGTTTTTTCGCTTACGAGCCTTTTACCAAAAAATCGCTATATCCGGTTCTTCTCCCGGATTCAACCTTCCTTTTCTTATATGTTACAAATAAAATAAAATACAGTAATACAAATAACTCCAGGGCTAAAAAATGTAGGACTCTAATTTATTATGGACTGACCTATTATAAATTAAATACAGTTATACAATTAAATGAACTTTTCTTACCTCATCTTCTTTTAAACCGATGTAGCCCTTTCTTGACAACCGATGATGATATTTTCTCTTAGACACTCTTTCACTTTGTGTGTCATGAATTTCCTAAAAACATGTCACAAGATTACAAAAATTACAACAGACGATGCAAAAAAATCACCAAAATCATATATTACAGAATTAAAACATACCTTCCACTTAGAATCAGTCCTCTGTCTCATAAACCTTTTCCAGGTTGCCTTACTAACATAGCCATAGCCTCTTGGCGGCTTACTCAGCTTCTTCTTTTCTCCAATAAATGGTAGCACATACTTTCTCGTCAAATCAGTCTTAAACTGTCGCCATTTAGAGCCTGCTGACTTTAGGACCATGTTTTCAATTTCTAGTTAAATTTGAAGGTAGCCTGAAAAAACACAAGTTCACAAAATCATAACAGGAAAAACTTATATTCAAGATCTATATTTGATAATAATTTTTTATAATTGATCTAGTACCTGGAGATCTAACCAAAGCTTTGATTTTAATTCAGGGTCTACATTTGGCCACGTAGGAATGTCGATTGGAATCGTAGTCCTAGCCAACATACCAATGTAAGACTGCAAACGGGCTCTAGTTTT
Source organism: Apium graveolens (assembly GCF_009905375.1). Taxonomy (NCBI): domain Eukaryota; kingdom Viridiplantae; phylum Streptophyta; class Magnoliopsida; order Apiales; family Apiaceae; genus Apium; species Apium graveolens. The sequence continues at coordinate 150,658,648 of NC_133657.1, read as the reverse complement.
CCCATTAGGAATCCCCCATTCATTGGCAGTGACTTTAACTTTCTTCCCGCGAGCTTTCTTGACAATCACTTTGTACATTGCGCATACGCCTCGCTTACCCCCAGACTTCCTTGTAGCAGTATTAGTTGTAGTATTTGTCTGTTCTGAGTTAGTCGGTTGAGATTCCGATGCATGCCCTTCATTGTTTTCATCATTGTTCGGAACATCCTCCAGCCGCTTGGGGCTTCCACCGCTAAGATTCTGTGATGCAGTCTTTTCTGATTGCTTTCGCATTTGCTTTTTTGGTGCCATTCTTTCCTCTTCCTCTAATCTGAAAAATTAACTAATATTTAACAGATTAGAACAAATACACAGTTCATGGTATAATGTCTAACATATATGCAGAAAATTAAACAAAATTCTCATTTAATTGTCAAGAAAAATTACAGATAGACTTCTATAACTACATTGAAAAATTACAAGAAAATAGAGATCACAAGATACATTACAAATAACAAGAAAAATTACAAATAACAAGAAAAATTACAAATAAGGAGAATATATAGCTAGACTCCTATAACTTTTTGACCCATATACCCTCAACATTTTCTCTTCTATTACAAACACTTGCATCATCAATTTTAGCAGGGTCACATGTAGGGATATTAGAACAGAATGGGGGAGGGTTCCAGGAGGTGTCTTCAGGAGCATCTTCATTGTAAACATCATGATAGTCTCGAGTTGTCGCCGATAACACAACGGACCAATTAGCATCAACTAGATCCTCAATATAAAATACTTGGTTGACTTGGTCAACAGAGACATATTTGTTCGGGGCCTTTCTTTTTTCTGCACCTGATGATAATATAAAACCAAAATAAAATGTACATACCAATCGGCAAATTGTCGATTGTGCTCTCCCAATAGCCACTGTACACTCTTCTTTTTCCTTCGATAAATCTCTTCCAAATATTTTTTATGCAACCTGAAATTACTTACATCAAATTCGACTAAACTATACCGAATACAACTTTAACAATTATATGTATACTTTTTATGTTTTACTTACATAACATATGGTTCCACTTCCGAATTATTACGAAGAACTGAAAGATGAGCCTCATCTCGTTCTTTTTCCGCAACTGACTTCATAGTCACACCACCGATTGGACCAGAAATTTTTTCTTCATCTTTCGGAAGACCGGTTGTTCTACTACTCCCGCTATAGAACTCACTGCAAAATTCTATTGACTCTTCTTTGAGGTAACCTTCAGCTATAGAACCTTCTGGATATAATCGGTTTCTTACATAACTCTTCAATATTTTATTAAAGCGTTCAAATGGAAACATCCATCTATAAAAAACCGGTCCACATAATCGTAGTTCCCTTACTAGGTGGACCATAAGATGTATCATAACATCAAAAAATGACGGAGGGAATATCTTCTCTAACTCACACAGGGTCAATATCACATCTGCTTGTAATTTATTCAACTTTGACACATCTACAACTTTGTTGCACAGAGGGTTGAAGAAAAAACATAATCTTATGATACTAACCCTAACATTTTTCGGAAGCACTGAACGAATGCAAACAGGTAGTAGTTGTTGGAGAAGGATATGGCAGTCATGGGACTTTAAACCATACAACTTTATATCAATCATCGATACACAATTTCTTATATTTGAAGCATGTCCGTATGGAAGTTTCATGTCGTACAATGATGCCAATATTATCTGTTTTTCTTTTCGGGAGAGAGTATAAGTGGCAGGAGGTAGGTATGTTCTTTTCTCACCTACTTCTGGAGCTAAATCAGGCCGTATTCCTATGTCAACCAAATCAAGACGCGAGGCAAGGTTGTCTTTACTCTTGAATTTCATGTGTAGAAGTGTCCCAATTATATTATCACACACGTTCTTTTCGACGTGCATGACATCTAAACAATGTCGAACATGGTGAAACTTCCAATACTCTAACTCAAAAAAAACTGACTGTTTTTTCCATGGAGACTCCACCTTTTTTGGCTTCCCCCCTTTCCAAAACTGAACCTAAGTTGCTGTTGTTGCCCCCACACTTCCTCTCCGCTAAGTGGTTCAGGTGCACAACCAAATTCTTGTTCTCCATTAAAAGCTGTCCTTTGTCTCCTATACGGATGATAAAGATCTAAATACCGACGATGTCCTTGGTAGCTCATTTTTCTACTACGACTTAGATATTTAGCCAAGGTATGATCACTGCATACTGGACAGGCCCTATAACCCTTATTAACGCACCCCGACAAATTTCCATATCCCGGAAAGTCATTTATTGTCCACATCAAGATTGCCTTTAGAGTGAAAAAGGATTTGGTATGGGCATCGTACACGTTTGGTTCACCTTCCTCCCACAATTTTTTTAAATCGTCGATCAGTGGCTGGAGATATACGTCAATATCATTACCAGGCTCTTGTGGGCCTGAAATTAATGTTGTTAACATCATAAATTTCCTCTTCATGCATAACCATGGAGGAAGATTATATGTTACTAACATAACTGGCCAGCAGCTGTACCGATTATTTAATCCATTGTTGTGTGGATTTATACCATCGGCCGCTAATCCTAAACGTATATTTCTTGCCTCGCTACCAAACTCAGGCCACCTACAATCTACATTTCTCCAAGAAGGAGAATCAGAGGGGTGACGCATCTTTCCATCTTTGGATCGATTATTTGCATGCCAACTCATTAATTCAGCAGTAGATGAAGATTTAAACATTCTTTTAAATCTGGGGATTATCGGAAAATACCACATAACCTTAGCTGGCACATTTACCCTAACTTGACCATCTTTCCTAACTTTCCAGCGAGAGAGATGGCATTTGGGACACTCGGAAGAAGACTCGAGAATTGGACCCCTGTATAATACGCAGTCATTTGGATAAGCGTGGAATTTAATATACTCGAGGCCTAAATCAGTCAATGTTTTCTTGGCTTCATACATATTAGACGGAAGCAGATTATCTTTAGGAAGAATTGATCCAATTGATTGAAGCAGATCAGTAAAAGCTTTATCGGAAACTCCAAACCTAGCCTTCCAATTATGTAATTTTAAGACCGACTCCAGTTTAGTACACTCATTTCCCTCAAATAGAGGTTGTTCAGTATCGGCAACAAACCTCTTAAAGTTATCTGACTCTTTATCGCAATCTTCCCAACTATAGGCTGCTTCACACACGTTAAATGTTTCTGAAATTGGTATGGGCTTCGAGGGAGGACAAGTACTACCAACAGATGACCTAGTACTATTATCATGGTTTTCTCCATGCCAAATCCAATCAAAATATCCTAAACTAAACCCTGATTCATAAAGTTGACCTCTGATTATATTCACAGAAAACTTTTTGAAGTTAGAGCAGTGTGCACAAGGACAAGGAATTTTCTTGGGGTTTTTAGCATTTTCCTCGGCAAATATCAAGAAGTTTTCAACACCAATTTCATACTGTAGAGAATCCCTATCGGCTTTTATCCAAGACCTATCCATTTAAAACCACCTGGTATGTCACTAAAAAATTCAGTATAAGGCTTATATTTATTTTATAAGCCTAATATTTATTTTAGAAGTCTAACTTGATTTTAAGTATGACATCCACATATAGGGCAGACTATAAACGACATAAGAAAACTGAGAATTCATATTATACATAATGCATATTATACATTTTAATGCTATATATTTTATTATAATATGATATGAATCGATTTGTAATGCATTACGTAATTCATATTATATATTTAATTATAGTACTAATACTATATATTAACTAGTCATTCGGTACTTAATGTATAATCACTATATAATTAACCATAGTATAATAGTCAGATCACGGATGCAGATTATCAAATTATAAATGTACTATTTTCAACTAAACACTTGCATACACAATCACTAAATTAACCACACACTTGCATCCAAAATTCAGAACACGACTACATTTAAATATAACATACTAATACCAAAATGAATTCTCCCGCACATAATTGTAAATAAAACAAAACTGAGATTTCATATAATATATAATGCATATTATACACAACACATAGATCAACATAAGAACCAACTGCATAGCACATAGACAAAAAACACATTATCAAAACTAACAAAACAAATCAAATGTATAAGCGTACAAAACAGAGTTGGAGAAGAAAACTCACCGAAGATCGAAAAATCAAACAACACTAATGTCCTGCAAAACCAAATCACAACATTACAAACAAATGAAAACCTAATTTACAAAAATAAAAAAATAAACAAAAATATAAATGTACAACTAAAAAATCCAAATTACCTAAAGCTTTAAATCTTTTTCTCAGATTAGGTCATGTATACAACAAGAAGAAAAGTATTAGCAACAAGATTTGACACTAAATTAATAAAAAAAATAAGGGTTTCGAATTAGAAAAAACCCCAATTTACAAAATTAGGGTTTTGAATTCAAAAATCCTCAACTTTTAAAACTGGTCTTCATGCAGAGAAGACCAGTTCGATTCAAGAAGATACAACACTTACCGAAGTAGAGAGATTAAACGAAAGAGGCTTAACGGAGAGATTCAGAGCGGAGAGAGGTTCAGAGAGAGAGAGAGAGGTTCCAGAGACAGGTTTGAGAGAGAGAGAGAGGTTCGAGAGATTATGATGGTGAGATGATGGCCAGAGTTCAGAGAGATTATGAGGGGAGAGAGGTGAGAGAGAGAGGGGTTCGAGAGAGAGAGACAGGTTTGAGAGAGAGAACAGTTTTCTGTTTTTTAGTTTTTAGTTTTAATTTTTTGTTTTGATTTTGTGTCTGAAGATTGATTTGGGGGGAACCAAAATTTGGTTAAGGGGGGAGAATTTTGGGATTGGGGGAATGTAGAACTAAAAACTGAATGAAATTTCACTAACGGGGGAAGAAATGGTGGGCGCGAATTTTGTTTTTTTTTGGTGAATTTTAGACATCGGTTTAATTATAACCGATGTCTACAAAGAACAAAGACATCACAAAAACACGGGGTGATGTCAATACTCTTTTTAACATCAGTGGCAAAGTTAACCGATGTCTAATTTGTGATGTCTATTGACATTATTCTTGTAGTGTATATATATGTGTATATGTATGTATGTATGAGTTGGTAAGCTAAAAAATAAATCACCATTTACAATTGATATATTTTCATTCTTTCTATTTATAAGCAATAAGTTTTTATCCCAAAATAGTAAAAAGATTTGATTTGTATTCAAACCCCCTTTTACAAATCACCATAGTTAATTATTGGATTATAACATTCCTTTTACACAAATAATTTGACATAAAAATACCATGTTGGGTTTCTTTTGGAGTACAATCTCCTTAAAGAATTATAAAGCCCATATTAATTCCAGCTGATAATGCTAAGCGAGCACTTATATGGGTACTCGCCTCCTGTACATTTTTTAAGAACAAAATATTATTTTGGCTTACTTGTTTAATGCTCAAGTTTACATCTTCATCAATGTCCAATATGAATTTAGTGGTAAGGCCCATTCGGTTATCCAAGCCTAATCCTCCATGGGTTATGTATTTTTTGTTTTTTATGAAAGTTAGGATTTGTCCCACATTTGTAGGCGAGATTCCTTGCACCAGTGTTTTGTATATTATTTATCCGAGTAATCGAGTTTTTTTAACTCTTTTTGAATCCATTATCTCCAAAAGCCCCTGTGTTGCACCTACTTGAAATGAGCTCTAATTCAGGGCCCGCATGGTTCTAGTATATATGTATCTGATGTTTCAAACAGTTTACTAAATAATTTTTAGAGCCTAATATTCCATAAATGAAACAAAATTTAAGGATGTTCTAATACTTGATTGATATACGATACCAATCTTTTATATGCTTCAAATAGTCCATGCGGTCTAATTGAAGCTCGAAAATATGTCACTACAAATAGTCTTGTTATTGGTTACTCTTAATATACTTATATGAGATGTTATAAACAATACTTCTTTAATAATCAATAAAATTGTGCCCTATTCAATTAAGATTTAAACATACAAATGAATCTTGAAAATTTGTACCATATTTTTTATTTTACAAAAAGATTTAAACATGGAACTCTCTTAATGTGATATTTCAAAACATATTAAACTACACCACAAATCAAATAAATTTGAATTGATTTTAAAATCTATCAAAGTCGATAATATTTTCTAATACCCTCAAATATTTAACAAATTATTGATAATGAATGTGTGAAATCTTTAGGTTTTAATACACTATTTTTGAAATTTGAGTCGAATATCTTTAGATTTGAATGAATTGGTTAAATTTATTTTTATTTCATTTTTAAAAATTCAAATGGAATACAATAAAATTTTAAGATATTATTTAAAATCCAGTTGATCCTCAAAATTTTTAAAATATTAAACTATTATAATTTCATAAAATTTTAAAAGATTGTACAAATTTATTGTGGATTACACCCCTTTAATATAAACTGAATACTTCAGTTTTTCTATATCCAAGTAACTCTTACATATTTAATTTTTCATTAATTTATATTTATATTTTGATTTTCTTTCATTTTAATTATAATTTATATTTTTTATTTTAATTTTATTTCTATTTGAGCACTATTCATATTTTAATTTATTTTAATTTATTTTAATTTATATTTATATTTATTTGAGCACTATTCATATTTTATTTTTATTTAATTTCAATTTATATTTTAATTTAATTAATTTATATTTTATATTTTAATTTTATTTAATTTTAATTTATATTTTTCATTTTAATTTTATTTCTATTTGAGCACTATTCATATAGATACATATTAAAATTTGAATTTCACATATTATATTTTTATATCTTTTATTTAAGAAATATTCTTTTTGGGTATCATAGAGTGTAGATAAGTGATATTTTTTATGTTAATAGACTAACAATGGTAATATTATGATTTGGTTACCTGTTTTGTATCATTTTTACCTAAATTAGTTATTTGTAATATTATTTGTGGTGTTTGTTAAAAGTCTTAAGAAAACAAATTGAGTAAAAATATCAATACAAAATGTTGCAATCCATGATCTTACAACAATGTTGTCTTTTTATAACTAAAAGTTTTATTACTTATTCTGGATTTAAAAGTTACAATATAGTGTGTGTTTTCATAATAGTGAAATTACTGACTCTTGTCTCGAGTGATGATTATATTTTTTAAAATTTTTGTTCAACTATCCAACCATACAGATGATACCTACTATATAATTTTTGAGGTGTCTAATTCTTTTAAAAAAATAGATTTTACATCGTGTGTTTTTATAATAGTCAAACTACGGTCAACGCGCGTTCCAATAACCAAGTCTTGTCCCGAGTGGAGATCCAATTTTTTTAAAATTCTTGTTCAATGATCCAACTGTAGGGATGATGTTACCTACTAATTTTAGAGATGTATAATTCTTTTTTTAAAAAATAGATTTTATATCATGTGTTTTTATAAAAGTCAAATTACAACCAACACTGTTCCTTTTACAAAGTCTTGTACCGGGTGGTGATTCTATTTTTTTTAAAATTATTGGTCGATGATCCAACTGTACGGATGATGTTACCTACTAATTTTAGAGATGTAAATTTTTTTTAAAAAAAATGGATTTTATATCATGTGTTTTTATAATAGTCAAATTACGCTGAACACGGGTTCATGTTGCCAAGTCTTCTTCCGGGTGTTGATTCTATTTTTTTAAATTCTTTTTCGATGATCCAACCGTACGGATGATGTTACCTACTAATTTTAGAGATGTGCAAATTTTTTAAAAAATATTATATTTTATATCGTGTGTTTTTAAATTAGTTAAATTACGATGAACACGGGTTCCTATTACCAAGTCTTGTACCGGATGGTGATTCTATTTTTTTTAAAATTCTTGTTCAACGATCACCATATGGATGTTGTTACCTACTAATTTTAGAGATGTACAATTTTTTTTAGAGACATGTAATTTTTAAACAAAATATATGAATATTTGCTCCTATTGAATTTAGAGATGTGTATTTTTGTAAAAAAATTCTGATTATATATAGTGTTTCTTTTTAATAGTAAATTCCGATTATATACAGTGTGATTTTTTAATAGTAAACCGTGTAGTACCGATTGATTTTATCATTATCATGTTATTTTGACATTATTTTACATTAGTTGTACAATTTTATTATAATATTGAATTTTTTTAATATTTAATAAAAAATGAAAAATTAATTAAAAGAAATTTTGACACAGATTTGCACAGTTCCCGAAATCAAATATTTGGGCAGCTATTTTCCCCCCTTAACGAAAAATTGGGTGGACTATTTCCCCCAATTGAAATTTCACCAAACTTAAATTTCCCCCAATATCACTTTCTCACCTGCTATCTCTCAAGATAAGCGCCTCCAATTATTTATTTCTCAATATCACACTTGCACCTTCACATCACGAGCCCTAGCCAACGCATCTCCGCATCGGTGCTTATCTCGCCGTCAGAGAAGACAGTGTCGTCAGTGTCGTAGTCGGAGTTTAGTTTCTAGGAGCAGTTTGTAGATTCGTGCTTGAGATCGATGGGGGTTGACAAAATTACTTCGCTGAAGATGGAGGATGTGTTTATATTAAGACAGAAGCTCGATTCGCTCTATTAGTTTTCAATCTCTGAAAGCTTGTTGTTGTTAATATTAATTTTCTGTACTTATATATTGTTTGTGTATGAGTTGTTGAACAAATATCAGGAATAGATCAAGTTTATGTGTGTATGTATGTACAAGAATAAAATATAATCTTATTTAATCATGAATTACTATATTTTGATTTTATTGGTGGTTGATATGAATTGTGCAGGTGAGCTTTTCGCTTTGGTTGTTAGTGTTGTGTCGGTGTATTCTTTAAGGGCCAAGGCTTTAGTGAATCAGGTTTTTTTTGTCTTTTATATTTTTCGTGCATTTAGTGGTTCATTTTGTTTCGATTTTTTCCTAATTGAGACATTTATGCATAGGGTTGAAAGAATTGTTCCAATGAAATTTGTGAATGTCGGATTTCAAAATAATTATAATCACCAAGAATTATCATTTTAATATTATTTTTAAGGAATACATTAGGACTCTCTTGGAGTCTCTTTTAATGATTTTGTTTAGAAGCCACATTTGGTGAACTTTATGTTGTGTCAATAATATATCAAGCACCCTCACCCTCAAATATAAGCTATTACCCGCTCGCGATTGTTTACAATTTTTCAAGTCTTATTGATGTAGGAAGACATGGCTTACCTGATGTTTTTGTATGGAGAGCAAGTATATTCGGTAGAATGGGATCCAAATCATGATATAGTGCTGGCATCTTCTTCTGGTGACAGGAGGTTAATGGTCTGGGATTTGAGCAAGCACTCTAAAATATAGAAATATATGTTTGTTTATCTTCTATCATCATCGTTTATACTGTGTTGTGACCTGATTTTATAGTATTCTACACATTTTTCAGTATTTATTCACCCATTATTGCAATTCCCTTTTGCAATAGTTTCTAGTTTTCAGTAAACTGACCAAAGGGCTAGTGTTTGGCGCCAAGGACTAGGATATTAATACAGTGACTTCTCCTTATGCAAAATTAAAAGAAGATGTGAATAACAGAACACCTAAATTTTCTTGCTTCCATTTGTTTGTTATAAAATGAAAGAAAATCTCATTATCAACAACTCTATAGCTACTGTATCTACTGGTGTTTTGCATATCATCGATTTGGAATGTTTAAAAATTGGTTGAAATATCAGTAATAACATGTTTTGTATATTAGAAAGTCACTCCATATTTAAAATACAATTAGGTGCATTTGAGATTAATGATGCCCGACCGTAGTTTTTTTTCCCTTCAATATATCCTACCTTACAAGAATTATGTACATTCTAATTCTTCCAATATAGGAGATGAACAGCTGGAGGGAGAAGCAAAAGATGGCCCTCCTGAGCTGTTTTACTCCGACGGTGGCCACAAAGAAAATTTTTCAGATTTCGGATGGAACAAGATTGAGTCGTGGGTTATTTCAAGTATAACAAAACTCAGTACCACCCGTTGGTAATCTTCTATTCAGCAAGCCTTCGTGCTGCTCCGTTAACAGCTACCTGTTTATATCTTATAAGCACATCAACTAACTGATTTAATTGATACTTCACTAAAGTGTGTATGTATCCTTAGTTACGTGTTTTTATATCTTGTTATATAAATTATATCATTTCTTTGTCATAGCATCCAACAAGGTGAGGGAGTGCTCCCGATAGAGCTTAAAATGAGAGTATTCACATTGCATTTGGTCTCTCCTTAAAAAGACAGCTATTCTAGTTCACTGTCCATCAGTGTATCCATTGATTTCAAAGGGTTACAAGTTCTGGTATTAGTCATCATCTTAATTTCAGGTGTTGAGTGCTTGCATTTATAAAACTTTGCGCCCTGTAATTGTAGGGATACGTGGAACAGTAAGTTTGTCCTTAATGTTTAGTGTCTAAATACACTTTAAATTAAGGAACATACAAAGCATAAGAAACTCAAATCCTCAACTTTTTATGGACAGAAGAAGTGTATACACTAAGTAGAATATTTAGTGTTCAAGAACTTTTTGGTTTGGAGCAAGTAGAAAAACAGAGAAACAAAAATTTAAATCTATAACCTCTGTTTTCTGTTTTTTGGTTGCTCTCAACCACTTCTACTTTTAACATTTATATGTGAATGAGATGTTGTTAATATGTTATGTTTTACTGCTCTTTTATTTCCTTATACTATCTTTTTTTTAAAATTTTTTGAACCCCATGGCATGCCTGCTAAATTCATTTTTTTCATCGTATGCTAGATTCAATATGTAAAATTACTGTAAACTTAATTTAATATAATTTATGTAACCGTAATATATGTGGTTTTTCTGATTAGAATATTCAGATTGAATAAGCAAAAAATTTATATATTATATCTACATAGTTTTATATTCTAACACTTCTCTTCAAGCTTTGTGTAGGAGCCTCTTCTTCCTGCAACCTTCCTCCGAGCCCGCACAATGTTGATTCTTAGAAATATGCGTGTCATCAAATTTCAAGCATGAGAAGAGTATTTTGAGAAAAGAATTCAGAATTTCCGAGATCTAGAGGATGATTGGCTCAGGAAATTCATGTATAAAATTTATACTAACATGGTTGTGCTCTAGAACATTTCTATGATCATGGAAGTGCTTACATTTGGACTTGCACATTGGTTGAATGTCGTTCTCCTTGATATAGGAAAAGTGTTTACTATCATATATCTTTCACTATCGAGTATTTTGATATTTTTGCTCTTTTGAAGTTAGAATTTATGTACTTTCATAGTCAAAACCAAAGTATGTATCCGATTTCATTTATGCTTGTTGATAAGACTTTAGAACCGGTTTAATAAGTTTTAAGTTTCGTTAGATACTTGTTGTATTGAATGTTGGATGCCTTGTTTGGCAGGAATAATGTAAAAGCAAAACAATTATTTCAAAAAAATTATTTTTGTAGTGTTGCATTTGACTCTATACGGTGTTGCGTAATACTAAACATGATGTTAAATATTAATAAAAATTATGTTGCAGATGACTAAAATCAGTGTTGCATTACACATTGTGAGACTCACTGCTGACATGGCAAAAGTGGCTCCCACTGCTGATGTGGCAAATGTTGGACCCCTTGCTGACATGTCAAAGTAGGGGCCACTCCTGACGTGGCAGTATGACATGTCACTTGCCACATAGGACATAGTGGTGATGTGGCTTCATTTTATGCAACTCTAACTGTTGTTGTTATTGTACGCTTTTGCTGTTACAAAAGACGCATAATGCAATGCTTTCTAGTGTTACATAATTCATTGCCTTAAGGCTCTACGGTCACGTCCACATTGGCAACCCCTGCCTGGTGTTGCCTATTACCTTATGTAATACAATTTAGGCCTTATGCAACTGTATAGTAGGGGTTGCCTATGTGCACTTATGGCGTAGTGATTTATTATGTTATATTTTTAAGGCCAAATTCAACCGTACATGGTTGTATTTATTCGGTTGTAATTAGTACTAAATTCGACCGTGTAAATACGACTGTATATAAATACGACCTCATGCGGTTGAATTTAGCCGCGCCCTTAAATTTAACCGAAAATGGTTGAATTTGATATCGGTTGTAATTGTGCAGTTGTATTTAGCCTTGTTTTCGATTCTAAGTGAAAATGATCTGTAATCTATATTGATAAAGAGGTTGCTCTCGTCAACAAAAAATTCAGGCCACCAATACTTCTCCAATAATTTGATGTATCATGAATAATCCTCTAATATAGCCTATTCATGATATGTATAAATACATACAAACACAAAAAATTAAGGATTAGAAAACAATAGGTTAAATGATATTATCCAGAAATTATATGAGTGAGAACTAGAGTATGAAATCTGTGTATCAATCTATTTTTACCTTTTAGAACAAGAACTGGGAGATGGTCTTCTCATGCACTATGCCCATCATTATCCGAGCTAAAATCAGGGGCCATGAATCAAGATCTCCTTTGATAATATGGGCTTTAGTTAAAATTTTGTACCTAGAAAGCATATAAATGCTATAGGAAGCCAAAATCTGTGTCTAAAATTATAAAATTTTCTCATCTAATGCTCGAGTCTTGTTAGAAATTTCTAGATATTTGTTTTTTGAACTTATAATTTTTCTTAATATTATTTTTTTTTATTTTTTCTTGCTACTTTCCTTTCACTTGTTTCATAAGTTGAAATTATAGGGCCATTTTATTATTTTACATCTTATGATGAGAAGTGCACAATTATTCATTTATCATACTAACTCGTAACACATCTAAATATCTTTTCTATTTAACCCGAAAAATTATTTGGTGAGCAAATTATATCTTCTGTTAGCCTAAGAAAGTATAAGTTTATGATTTAAAAAATGGACTACATTATATATATGTATGTGTGTGTGTGTTTATAAATCCATGTTAATTGTAATTGTAAGTCATATGTCATAGCCTATTTGTATATTCGAGGATTCAACTCAACTCAAATAAGAATGTAATAAGTAAATAGTGGATCGACCATCAGAGAGATCTCACAGAGTAACATCTGTCAGAGGATTCAGAAATAAGGTTCATCTACAGACTTGGGGAGTTAATTCACTGGAAGAAGCTCAAGAAATTGATCAAGCCTCAATGATGCAAATCAAGATTGTGGATTTAATCAAGTGACAGAGATCTCATCAAGGTATCAATTAATTACAAGGATTTAATCTGAAGAAAATCAAAGTGTCAAAGTCAAGACATGAAGTAACGTCACGGAAGTTAGTCACTCATGAACCAGACAGTACATCGAGTGTCAACATTGAAGTGGTGGAATTGATTCATATATTTTAGTGATTTTCAGAAGATATATAGAAGAATGGATGCTGCTCAAGATTAGTATTAATTCTCTATTAATTAATTAAGTCATATACTTTAATTAAGAAAATAAATTATATCTGCAAAGATTAATTTATTTGATTAATTAAATTAACTGATTAATTAATTCTGAATTAATATTAAGGATTTTCAGAATTTAAATTGGATTAAAATTCATATAAATTCAGCAAGACAAATCTTGTTGTACTAATATGGCAATCGGTATGACAATCAATAGTCATACCGAAAGTCATGCTAGTACAAATAATAGTCTCACCGAAAGTTACACTGGGTGGAGGATTGTCTTGCTAGTTCATTTTGATTGTCTTGCTAGTTCATTCTGATTGTCTTGCTAGTTCTAACAATAGTCTTGCCGAAAGTTCTACTGGAAATGGATAGTCCTACCGAAAGTCTTGCTAGTTCAAAAGGATTGTCATACCAGCTATTTTCTATTCGGTGGATTGTTTAAAAAGCAGCAGAAGCAGAACACATTCAATCATCCAATACACAAGTCAAAAACAAGAACACAGCAGCCGCAACAAATATTTCATTTTCATTTGCTTTATTCAAGATCAATTTCTAGATTGTAAAGTTAAATCCAATCAACTAGAAATCTTTATCTTGTTCTTGTGTAACAATCTAGCGGATCAAAATCCCTAGAACTTAATCTCAAATTGCGTTTAGCATTTGAATCTTTTTATTACAAAAATAGAAAAAGTTCATGTCGAATTTATTCTAGATTTATGATAATTAATTTGAGATTAATTCCTTGTAATCGATACAGTTGTTGTAACACCTTTCAAGTTTAATAATATTTTTATTTAACTTGAATTTTGTTTCACATTTTTTATTCCGCATTTAATTCGATTATTCGGTACTGTTTGTATTCAACCCCCCTTCTACAAACATATTGGGACCTAACAATTGGTATCAGAGCCTTCTGATTAACGAACAAATCAAGATCCTAGAGTTTTGTCATTTTTCAACTCCTTGAATTTTTATTTATTCAAAAATTCATAATGACTTCACAAAAAGTTGGAACCGTTAAAATTCCACTATTTGATAAAGAAAATTATATCATATGGAAGAAGAAGATGCTATTATTTTTACAAGTTGCAAATCCCAAATATCTGAACTTGTTAAAGAAGGGTCTAAAAACTCCGATGGTTATTGAACCAGAGGTGATAGTAGATGATGTTGTGATTACCAAAGCTAGAACCTATCCAAAAGAGCCTGAAGATTTTACTCCTGCTGAGAAGGAAGAAGCCTCCTTGGATGCCAGCCTTCAATTAATATTAATTGATTCCCTTGATCCCTTGATGAACAGACATGTGATGAACTGTAAAAATTCCAAACACATGTGGGAAATTATTGAGGTGATTAATGAAGGCACAGAGGAAGTTAGGGAGAACAAGTTGGAGATCCTAACCTCTGAGTATGAATATTTTAAATCAAATCCAGGAGAAGGAATTACTGAAGTGTTTGAGAGGTACAATACGTTGATCAACAACCTGAACATAAATGGGAAATATTATTCAATCAGGGAGGTCAACAAAAAGTTTCTTTTAACACTGCCAACTCATCTTGAACATAGAATCACTGCCATTAGAGAAGCTAGAGATCTGAGTGAGATTTCTTTGGACAGGCTCTATGGAGTGTTAAAAACCTATGAGTTGGAGCAGATTCAATAGAAGGAAGTCTACGGGAAGGATAGAATGGTCAGCACATCTACTGCACTTGTAGCTGAAGGTCAACAACAACAGCAATCTCAACAATTAGAAAGAATGGTACAGTTTTCCAAGGCTGAGGAAAATGTGGTAGTAGCAGACTATGATCCTCTTACTACAAATCAATCAAGTGATGATTTTTATTCCTTGGAAGAGCTGGAGCAATTGGAAGACGAGTCAATGGCCCAAATTGTCAAGAGATTCTCCCATGTCAGATTCAAGAGGAATCCCAAGCTTAAGTACAAGTCCAACTACAACAAATTCCAGAAAGGTGGATCTTCATCCTCTAACACCAGCAGTGTTGGATACAAAACAGGGATGGTTGATCTGAACACCATTAGATGCTATAACTGCAATGAGTTGGGACACTTTGCCACAGAATGTAGGAAGTCAAAGCAAGTAAGAAAGAACTTTGAAAGGGCTTATCTGGCAAAGGGAAGAAGCTGGGATGATACTGACAGTGAAGATGAAGATGAAGGAAATCTTGCTCTTATGGCTATTGATGGAAAAGCTTCATCGTCAAGAATAGAGGTAAAACTTTCTGATGCTGAAATGGTGTATCATCTAAGAGGTAACTTAGATTGTGCACGTCGTGATAACGAACTATTAAGTTTACAGATCACAGACCTTGAGAAAGAGGTCAATGAATTAAGACTTGTGCACATTAATCAAGATAAATTAAAAGAACAAGTATCTTTTCTAGAGAATAGAGTTGACTGTTATAGAAAACTCGAAACTATTCTCAAAGACAAGATCACCGGTCTTGAGACTAAGGTTAGAGCCTACTTCAATTCTTGTTCGAAGGCTAAAGAGTTCTACAGTAAGCAATCTGTTAATCAAACATCTGGAATAGGTTATGATTACAATGTTGCTATTGGAGAATTAGGCATAAACTCCCCTCCTCGTGTCTGTGCTAAAGGGAGGGAAGTACCACATGTGCTTAAGGGTGTTGATGAACCCCTCTATAAACCATCAATTGTTGAACCATTTGATGCGACATCTTCTGTTATTCAGGAAGAAATACGTGCTGAAGATCATGCTAATGAGAAGGTTGTTTTCAAGTCAAGTGTGTCAAAAGTTCCAGTCAAAGTTCTGAAAGTAACTGAGACTAACTCAGACACACATGAGTTGGATAACAAAAATGCCATGTCTGCCATGCATAAATTTCCTACTATTAATCATTCTCATAAAGCATGTGGTGTTTCTAATTGTATGTCTTGTGCTTTTAATATGATGTATTCTTATTTTAATGATAAGCATATTTCTAATGATAAGACTACTCCTCGTCAGCATGTGAATAACAAGAAGCATGATAGGTCTAAGACTGCTAGTCCTTCTAAGGCTAGAAAGGAGACATTTGTGCCTAAGCTTAAACAGAAATTTGTTAAGGCTGTTTACAAGGTCAAATGTTCAGTCATTGAGAAAGTTGAGACAATTAAAATTAAAAATGTTGTTTTGCCTGACAAAGGACAGTTCTACAAGTATGTCGGGCCCAACCAAGTTTGGGTTCCGAAGAAGGTCTAATCCATTTGAAGTGCAGGGTAGTATACAGGTGTAACCGGTAGTGTGGATTCTTGACAAGTGGACATCAAGACATATGACCAGAGATAGAGCCCTGCTATCAAATATGGATTGAGAAAGCTGGCCCCCTGGTTACCTTTGGAGATAACAGCAAAGGTTTATCTGAGGGATATGGTTGTTTGCAAGCTGGGAATGTTATCATTGAAAATTTTGTATAGTGTGCTAGGTTATTATCAGCAAGCATCATCTAACATATAGCACCAGTGACGAGACTTGAGAATGTTATGACATATCAGGAACCTGCTACACATTACACTAGGAATTGGACTCTAGTAAGATGTGTACAAGTGTACTCCTGGTTGGTGAGTCAAAAGAGGAAGTCAATGCACCACAGTTCATGGACTTTGCAGCTGCAGATCTATTGGACTATGCAATCTCTTCTTCAAAATCTCACTTCAGGTTGGTATGAACTAGTGTACTACTCAAGCAATCGTCAAGAACATGGTATGGCACTCTAACTGAAGTTATTGTTTAATATGAACTAGTAGAGTCGTCATATTTTTAACTCTCTTATCATTAGGCACAATCATATTGTTTTAAATGTGCAGTGATATATTGCTTATGCAACATAACAATTAGTATCTAAAGTACTTGACAAGTATCGGTCAATGATATGTTGTTAACATTATGTTGCAGATATTTGTAAGCTTTTAACATGAATGAGAATTACTTAGACTTTACCCTAAGTGATCAATGTTTTACCAAAAACTCATTCATATTAAAAAAAAATCAAACTTCTTTATACATTAGTGATTTCTTATGTCATGTAAAATCTTTTGAAATCACTATTGTAAATCATTTTCTCTCTATTAACATATGTTCTGTGATACAGGTTCAGTCTCCAATGACTTTCTTTTATTGACAGTCATGAGGTTGAAAACCCATAACATCTATCCCAGACTGTAAAAGACAAAGATAGAAACAGAACCAACCAACAATCTCTTACCACTAAATGTAGTATGGATGAGCGCGAGGGAGATAGTGCCTTAGTGCACCATATAAGGAAGGTTCTGAAGTCAACCCAGTAGCTCTGTCTCCTACATAGATGAGTAGTATTTAAACTGAGACAACTGCTAGCCCCCATACATCTTCTCAAAAAGATGTAATGGCTGAAAAGGCACAAAAACAGTTACTAGATTCATTCTCTCAACAGGGTGTGTCTATTGAAATTTGCCTGTCGGCCAAGGTATCCGATGTAGTGTCACCATTTCAAATATAAACAATTTTTGATGCACAAGGAAAGGTTACACACACAAAGGATGAATTGACGAAAATAAGAGTTTCGACCATTTTAAGGTCAGATTCGATTGTTCAAGGTTCGTTAGTGGACCAATTGCCTTTACAGGTGTTAGGAGAGGATACTGATCCAAAAGCCATATGTCAGTGGTCAGTGTCTACCTCCCCAGGCTTAAATCCCCTGGATGCATCTGCGGATAGTGGATCTGATATAGGTGCAGATCGGCAACTTGTTGACAATGATTCAGATATTACCTGATGAGTCACAAGGAAATGTCTTCACATATATTAAAAGGGAACTTTGATCTTTATGCTAAATTCGTTGGATCATTGTTTACCTTCCCAGAATTCAAATCTGGAACCCTAAAAGGGAAACTAGCAACTTGTAGATTATGACTCAGATTCATCTGACGAGTTTAACAAGGATGGGGATTTGTGAACTCTCATTGCACCACCTGTGACCTCCTTAAGGATGACTAAGGTGATTTTCCTTGCAGGTACAACTGGATTATGGAGCTATGAGAGAAGAGTGATACACTTGTGAGAATGAGTATAAACACGAGTGGAGAAAAGAGCGAAACACATGTGAGGTACACTAAACAGAATCACACACTCACAGTGAGGAAGAAAGAGAAACTACTTGTTATTTCTTTTCCAACCAAGTGATATATGAGAACTCTTTCAGACGACGGCATACATTCCTTCTTTAAGGGGGAGATAAAAGCTTAAGTAATAGTTTGGAGGATTCCTCAACTAAGGGGGAGAAATAGCAGGGAGGAAGAAAAAGATCCTACATGTATACTACACCACACCATTGTTGTTTGTAACTACGGATCCTATTGTACGGGAGAGGTGGTAAACACAAGGTGATTTTCTAGTAAGGGAAGAAGCTATTTTCAAAAGGGGAGTACCATTGGCTTTTATCTGCGGATCCTATTGTACGGGAGAGGTGGTAAACGAAGGTGATCTTCTTTAATCAGTTGATTCTCATAGGGGGAGAAGCAAGAGAGATATGGGCTTCTCAACAGGAAATGTGGTTGTACAAATGAAGATGGAACTACTTGAAGATATGTTCAGTCTAGAGGAACATCTACTTGGAATCTGGAAAATGTTAAATCTAGTCCAGAACTTATCTATTATTTACTTTGCATTTCTTTTTATATCTTTTTCTTATTTGTTAGTTGAGTTATCCTCTAGGTATTTGTGTGTTATTGTCTAACAAACAAATAGGGGGAGATTGTAAGTCATATGTCATTGCCTATTTGTATATTCGAGGATTCAACTCAACTCAAATAAGAATGTAATAAGTAAATAGTGGATCGACCATCAGAGAGATCTCACAGAGTAACATCTGTCAGAGGATTCAGAAATAAGGTTCATCTACAGACTTGAGGAGTTAATTCACTGGAAGAAGCTCAAGAAATTGTTCAAGCCTCAGTGATGCAAATCAAGATTGTGGATTTAATCAAGTGACAGAGATCTCGTCGGGGTATCAATTAATTACAAGGATTTAATCTGAAAAAAATTAAAGTGTCAAAGTCAAGACATGAAGAAACGTCATGGAAGTTAGTCACTCATGAACCAGACAGTACATCGAAAGTCAAGATTAAAGTGGTGGAATTGATTCATATATTTCAGTGATTTTCAGAAGATATACAGAAGAATGGATGTGCTCAAGATTAGTATTAATTCTCTATTAATTAATTAAGTCATATAATTTAATTAAGAAAATAAATTATATCTGCAAAGATTAATTTATTTGATTAATTAAATTAACTGATTAATTAATTCTGAATTAATATTAAAGAATTTCAGAATTTAAATTGGATTAAAATTCATTTAAATTCAGCAAGACAAATCTGATTGTACTAATATGACAATCGGTATGACAATCAATAGTCATACCGAAAGTCATGCTAGTACAAATAATAGTCTCACCGAAAGTTACACTGGGTGGAGGATTGTCTTGCTAGTTCATTCTGATTGTCTTGCTAGTTCATTCTGATTGTCTTGCTAGTTCTAACAATAGTCTTGCCGAAAGTTCTACTGGAAATGGATAGTCCTACCGAAAGTCTTGCTAGTTCAAAAGGATTGTCATACCAGCTATTTTCTATTCGGTGGATTGTTTAAAAAGGTGCAGAAGCAGAACACATTCAATCATCCAATACACAAGTCAAAAACAAGAACACAGCAGCCGCATCAAATATTTGATTTTCATCTGCTTTATTCAAGATCAATTTCTAGATTGTAAAGTTAAATCTAATCAACTAGAAATCTTTATCTTGTTCTTGTGTAACAATCTAGCGGAT
Organism: Apium graveolens; assembly: GCF_009905375.1. NCBI lineage: Eukaryota > Viridiplantae > Streptophyta > Magnoliopsida > Apiales > Apiaceae > Apium > Apium graveolens. The sequence continues at coordinate 150,638,375 of NC_133657.1, read as the reverse complement.
CAAAATCCCTAGAACTTAATCTCAAAATGCGTTTAGCATTTGAATCTTTTTATTACAAAAATAGAAAAAGTTCATGTCGAATTTATTCTAGATTTGTGATAATTAATTTGAGATTAATTCCTTGTAATCGGTACAGTTGTTGTAACACCTTTCAAGTTTAATAATATTTTTATTTAACTTGAATTTTATTTCACATTTTTTATTCCGCATTTAATTCGATTATTCAGTACTGTTTGTATTCAACCCCCCTTCTACAAACACATTGGGACCTAACAATACATAGCAAAGACTACTCTACAAAATTAGAAACAATTGAATTACTCTATATTTTAAAAATATAAAGATTTTACGTAGTTTATAAAAAATAGTTGGCATAGTCTAAAAATTATAATAAATATCTAAAAAAGAGCTAAAGAATCTCAAACTACTATTAAAGAATTCTTAAGAGAATTATAGAGTTTTCATTCTATAAATTACTTTATAGTATATTTCATAATTTTTGAGATTAGTATTAAAATTATTTACTGTAGGAACTTAAGCATAAAAGAATGGGAAAGGGAATTTACTTATTGTGTGTTTAGAAACTTACCACTCAACTATATTTTTATTTTATTTTACTCACTAATGTTAGGTTCAGATTTTTTTAGTCACTAACGTTAGGTTCGGATTTGATTACTAGTATTTTGTCAATTTTCTATGGCATTACTAAAATATAGTGATAACTAGTAAAAAAATTGTCATGTGTGTTTTATAAGAAACTTATATGTGTCTGAGTTTGCTAGATGGATATGGAGAAGTCATATAATGTCTGAATTATATACATATGTTATAGAATGACGCATATTATTTTAAATATCTGATGCATATATATTGTAAACAAACCCATAAAATGAGTTCATATACATCTGTTACTTTTTAGGTGGGGTACTAAGCTCAAAATCAAAATTATTAGGAAGAGGCATCGCAATCCGTACTAAAATTATGGGGAAATAAAAAATTAAAAAATTATATAACAATATTTTACCAAATGACACTTTCAAAAACCCAATGAAATCACCAATCACAACTCCTTCATGCAACTCTTATCGATCCAAAATCAAAACTATAAACCCATCCATTCTAATAATAATGTGAAACAAGTATATATATATACACAAAAATATAATAATGTTGTAATAATGTGAATTTGGTATTAAATCAAATAACTCTCATAAGATATTTATCTTACAAACATAGTTTTATAACTTATTTTTAAGTTTTTTTTGTATATAAAAATTTAAACGTTAAATTATTATTTAGAAAAAAAATTAAAAATAATTCATGAAACTACATATTTAAGCAGTCTTAAAATGCTTGTCAAACTCTCATGACCAAGGTAAACGTCTTGGGGGATATATGTAGTATATATAAAGATATAGACATATACCAATTCATTAAAATATTACAGACTACCACTATATTTTAATAATGCTACCAAAAATTGACATAATGCTAATAATCAAATCGGAACCTAATGAAAAGTGATTAAAAACAAATACAAACCTAACATTAGTGAGTAAAAGAAAAAAAAAGTTGGATTGTAAGTTCCTAAAAACATGATAAGTTGGGTAATGAAAAAATCCATTTGCCCTAAAAGAATTGGAGATTAAAGAGATGAAACGCGTTCTGAATAATACACACAACTAACTAACAAAAAAAATATAAACTCACAGTTGTATTTCACTCAAAATGATTATATAAAACTTGATGATTACAAAGCTTGAAAGAGTGTTCTATTTATAGGCCTCCATAGAACCTACTAGAATATTATTTAATATGCAACTCCCTACCTACATGAAAAGTTAAAGGTCATGAACGCAAAAGTCCATGAACTCAAAAGTCTTGAACCTCAAATATCTAATCTAGGTGCTTCCAAAAACATTCTATATTATTAAAATAATAATCAAAGTTTACCTTATTATTTTAACATTTACCTATTCTTTTTAATTTGATTATTTATCATATTCTTAAATACTTAAATAATAATGAACCATTCTTAAAAAATTGAAGACCAATTACTACTCTATAGAAATTCATACTTTCTACAACTTTATCAATTATTAAATAAATATTTAGCAACTAGTTGTATATTATTACAATGTAACATTATGGACTTTATACTTCATTTGTCTTGAAATGCACATGATACAAATATATGTTAAAATTTATGTAAACAAATAATCTTAATGGAAATGTTTGTATGCAGTTGACATAAAACCAGTAGAATACCATGTTTGTGAATTGATTTCACTCACCCATTTAAGTGTAGACTTTTCACTTTTTGTAGACAAGATTAAATGATTGCCAATTAGTGAAAAATGCATCCAAAATGATGCTACTTGATTGAGATTTCCCTACAAGGCTACATAGGTCTTGAAAGCCACATAAGTTATACATAGGTATAGAAGGCTAGAGAAGTTCTAGTCCTGTTCTTCTAGAAGACAAAGATTTGGCTTGATGGTTAAAATGCGAAAATGATCATGTCCATAAGGTGACATGATCTTCGCTTATCCTACAGAAGGCGACTGTGACCTTGGCTATGAGCTACTAGGCTCCTGAAATGATGTTTCAAGGCAACAGATACCCTTCCAAGACTAGAAAACGACTATAACTTCACACACATAACAAAATGTGCTTGTTCATTCTGAGTATCTCTCAAATTATTTCATAAAATTGCTATATTAGATTTTAAATCACCTATAATAGAGGTTATGCTTGTATAAGTCATTCATATTCTTTTTAACTTAAATATTGTATTTGCTAAAGAGACCTTGCACTACAAAAAACGCCTAAATACAACCGCCCAAAAAACAGTTGTATTTAGTTAAATACAACCGAATTCAGTTATATTTAACTAAATACAACCGTTTTTTTATCCGTTCGAAAATGCTCAAGTCATATTTAGTAGACTAGTCATATTTAAACTAAATACAACCAGTTAAACGAACGACTAAATGTAACCGCTTAAATAAAACCGTATTCAGTTAAATTTGATTTTTCAATTTCAATTTAAGAATCCCGCCCAGAAAATTTAATTTTTAAATTTTTTTGAAAAGTCCTCCTAAAATATAAATTCGACCGTATATGGTTTAAAATATTATACTAAATTCGACTGAATACGGTCGAATTAACAAGCACCAGTTTTAAAAAAAATCTCACCGGAAAATTCTCAGATTCCGGTGAGTTTCAAAAAAATCCGGCAACCAAGGCAAATCATGTTCAGTTATATTCGTGTTTTCATCACAGTAAACACTTTTTCATCATTTACTATTATTATAGCTACAATTAACACTTTTTCAACCTTCATCCTGACCACTCACCTTACATCCAATATTTCGACAAAAAGGTCGCTACTCTAACATTAGAAATCCAAGAGTGTACCGTGAGCCGAATCCATCAACAAGCAGCCAATAACATATAACAAAATGTAGCACACAAATTATTCATCAAATCTACCAGTAAAAATCATACAAACGACATATAAATTGTAACACAAAATGAAACAAAAAACTAAAACAGATCGGAAACAATGTAAAATAAGAGATAAATTTGAGATAAAGACAAACAAAAGCAATAATTAGATTTTAGCAAACCTATAAATAAGAATCAAACGTAAAAAGGCTAGAAATGATAAAGTATATATGTAATTAACTTGAAGATGAAGAATCTTGATGATGAAGAATCTTGATAGATCGGGATGAGATGAGTGCGAATAGTAAAAGAGTGGTCGACGAAGGGGCTCGCCAGAATATGACCAGACGGCGGCCGGTCGGAGAACGCCAATGGTGGTGTCGTGGGGGGGGGGCTGTAGACGAGGAGATAGATGGAGAGAGGGGGGGTGAGAGAGAGGGAGATGGAGGCGGGAGGGAGCCGGAAAAAACAAGTACGGCTTAAGGGATAAGGGGGGACGCGAAGGTCAAGGGTGGGGGGTTTTATACTTTATATGATTTTTTTTTGCTTACAAATATTTTTTATAAAATATAACTTCAACCGTTGGATTGTTATGATAGTAGTTAAATTTGATCAATTTTATCATAAATACCACAAATAGACATGCAGTGAAATTCTCTATTGTTAAATTAATTTTTTTTGTTAAAATGATAAAGGAATAACAATTAAAAATTATTGATATTTTCCATATAACATTTTCTTTTAACCATTTTAACATTTGTAGAATTGGATCGTTCGATATTTATTTAATATTTGAGATTTAGTATGGACAATGCACTAGTAAAAAGTACAGGTCAAACTACTAGTTAATTATTAAAATAGCAAACCTATTACATTTAATTTTTTCTCAACTTTTTATCTTATCACTAAAATATAGATCTTGATATCCTAAAATTTGGATCATTCATAAACAATTTTTAAAAAATTGAAATATCGGTATAGGACTAAACACTAGTAAGAATTATTAGTCAAATTCCTAGTTGACAGTTAAAATAGGAAACCAAATAAATTTAATTTTTTCTAAATTTTTTATCATATCACTAATATATATAGATCTTCAAATTCTTATGGTTGGATCATTCATAAATTATTTTGAAAAAATTATGCCATGAATATGGGTCTAAAGAGTATTAAGAACTAATGGTCAAACTACTAGTTGACTGTTAAAATAGCAAACCAAATAAATTTATTTTTCCTAAAATTTTTATCATATCACTTATATATGTAGATCTTCATATCCTTATGTTTGGATCATTGATAATTTTTTTTGAAAAAATTGAAACATTAATATGGGATTAAACACTATTAAGAAATACTAGACAAACTACTAGTTGACTGTTAAAATAGGAAATCAAATATATTTTCTTTTTTCTAAATTTTTTATCATATCACTAAAATTTATAGATCTTAACATCTTTACGGTTGGATCATTAATAAACCTTTTTTAAAAAATTGAAATATCGGTATTAGACTCACACTATTAAGAAGTACTAGTCAAACTACTGGTTGACTGTTAAAATAGCAAACCAAATAAATTTATTTTTTTCTAATTTTTTTATTATATCTCTAATATATATAGATCTTCACATCCTTATGGTTGGATCATTCACAAGTTATTTTGAAAAAATCATAACATTAATATGGGACTAAAGAGTATTAAGAAGTACTGGTTGCATTAATGTTAGGTTGTATATGCAACGGTTGCATATAAATTCGGTTGTATTTAATCAGTTCTAATAAGTAAGGCTAAATTCGACGGAATATGGTTGAATTTAGGAGCACGGCTAAACTCAACCGTATACGGTTGCATACAAATACGGTTGTATTTATTCGGTTGTAATTAGTACTAAATTTGACCGCGTAAATACGAACGTATATAAATACGACAACATGTGGCTGAATTTAGCCGCGCCCTTAAATTCAACAGAAAATGGTTGAATTTGATGTCGGTTGTATATGTGCGGTTGTATTTAGCCTTGTTTACTTGTAGTGTTGCTTTATCTCTCTTCACTAGCAACATCATTTTGTGTTAACTGTACCAAAAACTGCTTTAGCAGTACAAAAAGATGTTTCTAATTAATGGAGTAAGTAAGTTAGTATATTACTACTTTTGTTGTGTTTTAAGTATATTAAGTTCATATATACTTAAGCTTAAGTAAATTCCTTATATTAATGGAATCAATAAAATGCAACTTTATCACTTATAAATGAAAAATATGATATTTTTAGCCTTGGGGATAATAATGTGGGAGTTGTTAACACTAAGTAGGCCATGGCATGGTACAATCTCAACTCCTGAGAGGGTAAGTTGTATACATCATCTGTATATTCTCTCTGATTAACGTCTCTACTTCATTTGCATTTAGTGTGATCTTGACTTTCTTTTATCTACATAGGTTATTTCCACTATTGCACATGAAGGCACATGACTAGAAATCCCCCTAAAACTTGGAGGGCTAGTAGAAGGTCTCCACATTAGATCATATTTATCAGTTTTATCTTAATATTGTAGTGCTATTTTGGAAATATTAACTTTATCCAATTTACGTAAATTGCTGGGTAGAAGTGCATGAAAGACCAAGGTGTGAGGATATTCTCAGTCATTTACTAGACTGCGAGTACTTCCTCAGCTAAGTGTTATCCAGATTATTGTATAGTAAACAATATAATAAAGGTGTTACATAATATATTACCGACGTAAGTTGTTATATTTTTGTTTGAATTACTTGTCCCATAAAAAAAATTATGCATGCACTATCACTTGCCATTTGAAGCAGAATAAGTTTGCCACTATTTGAACCATGTATATTAGATGGATGGAGTTTTTTTGCACTCTGTACGCAGGCTTAAATTAGTTCCATTTGTACTTCTAGTTGTATTTAAATAGGGAGATGAAAGGTCTTTCTATTTATCGTTTGTAATTCTCATGCTTCCAGTCCATGCATGCTTCAGATGCTTATGGACACATATATGGATGCTTCATATTAACCCAATATAAATGGTTTTGATATATATAAATAGTTTCCATAATTAACTAGCCATGATTTTTCTTAGATTTATTTTATTTTTTTGACTTAACTTTGTGAATTTTTTTTTATATTTGTATAAATTGCAGAAGACAGAGGATATATTGTTATCACAGGGTATCGCACAAATGAAGTTAGGCAACCACAAATTTTCTCTCTCCGAGGTTGACCATTGTTCCTTTTAAGAAAAACAAGCTTCTCGAAGGATTGGTTGTTACAAGTTATACCGAATGCCTTACTTTTTTTAATACATTCTAGCATAACTGCAGCACATAATTTATGTTGTTATTTTTAGACATTCAGAAAAAGTTGATTTATAATACCTACAAGGCATGACTACCTATATAGCAAATTGGAATATTTCGGTACTACTTGCTCAAATCATTTTGTGTTTTAACTATGTGTTCTATATCGTGACATATGCATTGCCATACATATATTATGATAATTATAATGCAGACATGTGGATATAGGGTACTCTATCTCTTATCTCTCACTATCTGTTATCTTTGGTTTAATTATATAGTAATCAATTCTTAAAGTCGTCCATATATATGATGTGTTAGTTTTATATATCTTACTACTTACTTCAAGTTTAAAATATTAATGTATAATGTGTAGGCATTCTAATATCAAAGAGTAGATATATATGTAATTATTTAGAGTTTTTATCTACAGGTTTAATACATACAATTTATTAATGTGTTTTAGTAATTTTCAATACATGTCGATATTAGGTCGAAGATACTTAAGCTTGGGAAGCAGAAAAAAATCATTTTGAGGCCGGCATTTCCTTTGAGTTTTATTTTGGCTCCGATTAAAATTTGTTGCCACCATTTGTATTATTAAATAGAATAAGGGCCATCTTACAAGTTTAAGTTTATTTTAACTTTTGTAAAGTAATTAATAGTTCAAGTTTATTTATTTTTGTAAATTCAGTTTGTATTATATTGTTTGAAACTTATGAAATGAACATTTAACTTATTTTCGAGAAATGATTATCACCAAATAATTTTTATTAAATTTTAATTGTGAAAATGTTTCATCATGTATGTAATATATGGTTGACAATATGGGCCCCACCATGCTCAAATGATTGCCCAAAACGTGTTGCAATACTGGTCAGGTCCTATTGCAACCCTTGTTGATGTTACAGAATAGAAAGCATTGCAATAAAGTGTGTCGGGGTTACAATATAGTGCTTTCGAACGGCTAAAATTGTGACCCAAAAAAAGCGTTACAATACCATTTTTGGCACCTATTACAACAGTTTTTTGGCCTTTAGCAACTCTTGTTGGGGTTGTAGTATGCAATCTATGGCGTAGTGTTAGGTACATATAAATTTTACTCTTATCTTTACTTTAATCATCAAGTGTTACAACCATATTCTGTCATCAGCTTGATTCTCCATTATAATCAATGTCTTCAGTTTTTGAAGAGCTGACATTTAATGCATTGGTCTGGTTCATAGATGACTAGCACATATATGAATACCCTTACCTACTTTCAATTATTTATCTCATATCACCTTAAACTACTTTAGTGCATCAATTCACTGGATTCTCTGACCTTCATTACTAGAACTAGTTCATTTCATTAACACTAAAGTTTCCTTTATATTTTATTCTTCATTAAGGCTTGAATATTATAATGAACTTCTTTTCATGACTTGATGACGGACTAGGAGATTTAATTCCATGTTTTAATTGTTTATATTTTTCTAACCTTCCCTCCTCAAGATTCATGTGTTTCGTAGTTAATATTATTTACCTGTTTAATTTTCATGTCAAGTTACATTTCTCAGTTACATATTACGTTACGTTAGGATTTACATATGGTCATCATTTTTCAAATGATTTGTTTGATTATCAATCACTTTTTCATATTACAATAAGTAATTCAATGCACACACAAGTATTATCAATCTTTACATAATCTTTTCTCACTAGCAGCTCTTCTTGTAATCTCATAAATATTATTTCATTCATTGATAAGTGGTAGTCATTCAACGACTAATTTTTCAGGCTAGGCATTTTTTTTCTTAATTGTTTCATCAATTTCTACCACATAGCTAGTATCATGATCAACCATTTATTCTGACAGTTCGACGATTGAGAGGATAATGTAAATATGTTCTGGGAGTGAGAGGTTGCTTTGATAGCAGGAAAAATGAGACTGAGTGAGAGAGGAAAGCCATTTGTTCAGGACTTGTAACTGATAATTAGAGTTTCACCTTAGTAGATGATGGAAAAAATGTGAGATTTGTGCAAGAATAGAGAGACTAGAAGAAAAAAATAGGTACTGGAAACATATATGACATATCTTAAAATAATGAAGTTAATGAATATCTACACTATATATTTTCACTCATTGAGTTATTGTTCTTAGACTCAAAGAACTCATTGAAACCTTTGATGAAAACAATAAGGGGGAGAACAAGAAAGTTAGCTCCGAGGGTTTCTTTAACTAAGAGGGAGAACATTCATGGCCCACAGTCTCAGTCACAAAGAGAAAATAAGACATGGTTTAAGTAAATTGTTCAAAATCAATCAACCTCAACCCAACTGAAGCATTAAGTCAGCATGTACAATTCAATGTTCCCATAAGGCAATAGGTGCACATGCTCCGAGCACAAACTTCAAGGTTCATGGCAGAAAAACTCAAGTAGTAAATTTAGGAGAATTCATCAGGATAGATTGATCAGAACATACCTAGGACTAGAGAAGTCATATCAAGTGGAAAAAGTTAAGCCTAAATCAGCTTTATCTCATGGAATATATCTCGTTGTAAAACCTCTTGACTTTTTTGTCAATTTTTATTTTTTATTGCTAAGAAGCTTAATTCAAATAAACTATGTTGTCTTAACTTCAATATATTTTGAGTGTGTATTTCTATAATCAAGGCTCCAATTCATGGTGGTTATTGTTAGATATATTTGATAATGTCATGTCTAATATGATTTGTGTTTAGTTTTCAGATCTTACTTAAACAGGACAAATCAATACTTAACTGGATATTATCACTTATACTGAAGATGGAACTTAAGTTATCAGTACTTAAGGTTTGGGAGATATTTATCAGGAGATAATATCAGGACTTAAAGGAAACTTTCAGATAAGGAAGGCGACTGATTGAAAGGAAAGAAGATGAAGACAAACGCAAGAAAAGATATGCATGAAGAAGGAATTCTATGAAGAATAGAATACTTAGAAGAAAAGATAACTGATTGATATATTTTAGGAAGCAGAATTATATTCCATATCAATTAGCGATTATCTTGTAATTGTGTAATTTATAAACACAGACATAGGGTTTACACTATAAGTGTTATCATTATCGAGAATATTATTCATTGTAACCCTGGCAGCTCTCGTGATATTTTGATCATCACTGCAAAGAGGACAGTTCTACATTGTAACAAAGTTTAATAAAGTTTGATTTCTGTTACTTGTGTTCTTTGAATTCGATTTGATTGTGCTCACTGTATTCAACCCCCTTTTACAGTGTGTGTGACCTAACAAGTGGTATCAGAGCCTATCTGTTAACACACAAATAATTTAAGATAAAAAAACAATCATGTCCGAAGCAGAAACTCCAACCAAGCCCACCAAAACTGAAGAACCTCCAAAGACTCAAATCCATAGTCGATATGAGGCTATTAGAGTTCCCATACTAAAACCATCTGAATATCCCATATGGAAGGTGAGGATGACTATGTTTCCGGAAGCTACAGATCCAGAATATCTTGATAGAATCAATGAAGGACCTCACAAGCCAACAAAACCCGCTGTTGTAGTTGCAGGTGAAGCAGCAAAGTCCGTACCAAAGGAAAAGAGTGATTACACTGCTGAAGATATCGCATCAATTGCTAAGGATGCTAAGGTACGACACTTCCTCCATAGTGCCATTGATAATGTAATGTCAAACAGGGTAATTAACTGCAAGACGGTAAAGGAAATATGGGATGCCTTAGAGACAAGGTGCCAGGGAACTGATTCGATTAAGAAGAACAGGAAGACAATACTCACTCAAGAGTATGAACACTTTGACTCAAAGCCTAATAAGTCATTGACTGATTTATATGACGGATTTGTCAAACTCTTGAATGATTTGTCACTAGTTGATAAGGAGTATGATCTTGAAGATTCAAATCTTAAATTCCTATTAGCTCTTCCTGAAAGTTGGGATTTGAAGGCCACAATTATAAGAGACAACTATAATCTTAAAGAAACAACTCTTGATAAAATTTATGGGATGCTCAAGACTCATGAACTTGAGATGGAACAAAGAAATAAGAGGAAAGGAGGAAAGTCAAGGACAGTTGCTCTTAGGGCTGAGGAAGAATCCCCCCAAGGCAGCTACCTCAAGGAAAGGCAAGGGAAAAGCGCTTATCACAAAGTCTGATACTGAGTCATCAAGTTCTGATAGTGATGATGACTCAGAAACTGAATGCTTGCATGAGATGGATGCTAATGATGAGATGATGAATCTGTGTGCTCTTATGGTGAAAGGAATCACAAGGATTGCATACAGAAAGTTCAGGAAGGGAAAGAAGTTTTCCAGGAAAGGTGCAAGTTCTGATAAGAAGAGTTTTAGAAAATCTGAAGTCAAGGGAGGGAAGTCTGACAGAGGAGATTACACAAATGTCAAATGCTACAACTGTGGTGAGAAAGGCCACATATCTCCTGATTGCAAGAAAGTGAAGAGTGACAAAGGCAAGGCTCTTGTGACAAAGAAGAAAAGTTGGCCAGACACTTCAGATTCTAAAAGTGAGGTGAACTATACCTTGATGGGAAATACTGATAGCAGTTCTGAAGCTGCTGAGTTAAAGGTACCTCAAACCGCTTATGCCTTTCATACTGATGATATTAATGAGTTGAGAAGATATATTAAAACCATGTTTATTAGTTATAGAGATCAAACTTTAACATGTGAAAGATTAACTTCTGAAAATCTTGTTTGTAAAAAGAGGAATAATTATTTATAAAAAGAGTTAGTAATGTTCCATCAAACTCAGAAAGATAGAGATGATGCTTTCTATGTTAGGGATGAAGTACTTAAAATGAATGAATCTCTAAAAACTGAGTTAGAAAAGGAAAGAGAGATTATTAGGACTTGGACTAACTCTGGCAGAACAACTCAGGATTTGTTAAGTAGTGGAAACTAGAAAGAGGGCTTAGGTTATGAAGATGATAAGAATAATAAATAAACTGTAGAAATTAAGCCTATATTTGTTAAACAAAAGCCAAAGTTAAAACCTGTTAAGTTTGAAGCTGTAAAGTCTGATACTGAGAAATCAAAGGTTAAAGAGGAATTAACTTCTGACAAGCTAAAACAGGAAAAGACAACTGAAGTTAACGTAGGTTTAATGACAAAGAAGCAGCTTCAGCATAAGCTGAAAGATGTTAAGAATGTAAACAAGGTCAAGTCACCTAGGAAAAATAGGAAGGGAAAGGAAGGTGTGAATAAAAGCAATGATTATAAGCCTGTTCCTAATGCTCCTAGAAAAACATGTCATAATTGTGGAAGTTCTAACCATCTGGCTTCTTTTTGCAGGAAGAATAAGAACATAAACTCCTTACCTTCAAATTCAGGAGTTAAGAGTCAGTCTATTAGATATAGCGCACAAAATCCTTGTTTTTATTGTGGTAGTTTATGGCATTCCATTTATACTTGTAAGGAATATCATAGTTTGTACTATGATTATTATCAAATAAAACCTTCTTTAAAGAAAGTTAGCATTGTTCCTTCTAGTGTAAGTTCTGATACAAAGTCTGATAGTGTAAATACTGATAAGAAAAATGTTAACATAAACTCTGATGCTAAATCCGCTGTAAATGTTAACAAACTTAATAAGGCCAAAGGATCCAAGCAAGTCTGGGTCCTTAAAACTAATCATTAGTGGTCTTTGTGATTGCAGGGCAACAGGAAAAACATCCTAGTTCTGGACAGTGGATGCTCAGGACATATGACTGGAAATAAAGCTCTGCTATCAGACTTTGTGGAGAAAGCTGGCCCAAGTGTTTCTTATGGAGATGTCAACATTGGAAAAATACTGGGATAAGGCAATATCAATCTTGGGAATGTCATCATTAAAGAAGTAGCTCTGGTCTAAGGACTTAAACACAATCTGCTGAGTGTTAGTCAAATCTGTGACAGAGGTTATCATGTGGATTTCTTTGAAAAACACTGTGAAGTTGTAAGGAAATCTACAGGAAAAGTTGTTCTGAAAGGATACAGGCATGGTAATATTTATTAAGCCAAGCTTTCAACAAGTACTGATGGTTCTGCAATCTGTCTATTGAGTAGAGCATCAATTGAAGAAAGCTGGAATTGGCACAAGAAACTCTCTCATTTAAATTTCAATAATATAAATGAACTAGTCAAGAAAGATCTTGTGAGAGGACTGCCAAAATCCGTATTTTCTCCTGATGGCCTTTGTGATTCATGTCAGAAGGCAAAACAAAGAAAATCTTCATTCAAGAGCAAGACTGAATCATCAATTCTTGAGCCTTATCACCTACTACATGTAGATCTATTTGGTCCAGTGAATGTCATGTCTATTGCAAAGAAGAAATATGCTACGGTCATAGTGGATGAGTTCACCAAATATACATGGGTGTATTTCTTGTACACAAAAAGTGATACTGAATCTATCTTGATTGATCATGTCAAGCAACTGGATAAATTGGTCAAAGATTCTGTGAAGATCATAAAAAAGTGATAATGGCACTGAGTTCAAGAATTTGATCATGGAAGAGTTCTGCAAAGACCATGGAATAAAGCACGAATTTTCTGCTCCTGGAACTCCACAGCAAAATAGAGTTGTTGAAAGAAAGAATAGAACTCTTATTGAAGTTGAACGAACAATGCTTGACGAAGCAAAGCTACCACCCTATTTTTGGGCTGAAGCTGTGCAGACTGCTTGTATTACTCAGAATGCAACACTCATTAACAAGCATGGAAAGACACCATATGAGATGGTGAAGAAAAAGAGGCCAAATCTGAAGTTTTTTCATGTATTTGGATGCAAGTGTTTTATTCTTAAGACTCATCCTGAACAGCTATCCAAATTTGATTTAAAAGCTGATGAAGGAATTTTTGTTGGATATCCACTTTCCACAAAAGGCTTTAGAGTCTACAATTTAAGAACAAGGGTTGTCATGGAATCTATCAATGTCTCCTTTGATGATAAGAAGATTACTAGACTTGAAGATTTTAATGATCATGATCAGCTGAGATTTGAAAATGAAGACTTAAATTCTGATACTGAAAATCCTGACAGTCTAAATCCTGATACTGCAAGCTCTGATGGATTACACTATGATGTTATTAAAACTGTGGTGACTACGCCAAATAAAGATGCACCTGTGCACGGGGAGCATACCGAAGATACAACCACATCTTAAGAAGCATCAGAACATACAACTGGCTCTTCAAGTTCTGATAAGCCATGTTCTGATAATTCTGAAAACTCAAATTCTGAAGGATCCAACTCGGAGAGCATAAATTCAGGGGGAGCATCAGAAAATATTGATGAAGACAGCATGGATCATGGGGGAGCATCCATTTCTAGAGAAAACCTTCCATCTGCAAGGAAGTGGACTAAATCACATACACCTGACTTAATTATTGGAAATCCTGAAGCATGTGTCAGAACTAGAACAGCTACTTCAAGTGAATGTCTCTATAATTCTTTTCTTTCTCAGAATGAACCATAGAAAGTGGAAGAAGCTCTTCAAAATGCTGATTGGTTGCAAGCAATGCAGGAAGAGTTAAATGAATTTGAAAGAAACAAAGTCTGGACCCTAGTGCCAAGACCAAAGAACAGATCTATTATTGGTACAAAGTGGGTGTTCAGAAACAAAACTGATAGTGATGGCATAATTACAAGGAATAAAGCAAGGCTGGTTGCAAAAGGATATTCTCAATAGGAGGGAATTGATTATGATGAAACATTTACATCAGTTGCTAGATTGAAGCCATAAGGATATTTTTGGCTTATGCTGCTCACAAGAAGTTTACTGTCTTTCAAATGGATGTGAAAAGTGCTTTTTTCAATGGAAAATTGGAAGAGGAAGTATATGTTGAACAACCACCAGGCTTTGTAGATTCCAAATTTCCAAATCATATCTACAGGCTTGATAAAGCACTTTATGGCCTTAAGCAAGCTCCAAGAGCATGGTATGAGACTATAACTCAGTTTCTTCTGAAAAGTGGATTTAACAGAGGAACTATTGATAAAACTCTGTTCTACCTCAACCATGGAAAGGACTTACTTTTGGTGCAGATAGATGTTGATGATATCATTTTTGGTTCTATAAATGACAGACTTTGCAAGAAATTTGCCAAACTGATGCAGTCAAGATATCAAATGAGTATGATGGGGGAACTTAGCTATTTTCTGGGCCTTCAAGTCAAGCAGAATGAAGAAGCCACTTTTATTTGTCAAACCAAGTACACCAGAAATTTGATAAAGAAATTTGGAATACAAGATTGTTCAAGTGCATCCACTCCCATGGCCACTGCAACAAAATTGGATAAGGATACTGGTAAATCAGTAGATATTACTGATTACAGAGGTATGATTGGCTCTATACTCTATCTAACTACTAGTAGACCTGATATCACATATGCTACCTGTCTTTGTACAAGATTTCAAGCAGATCCAAGAGAACCTCACTTAACAGCTGTGAAAAAAAAATTCAAGTATCTTAAGGGAACAGCTGATCTGGGATTGTGGTATCCTAGAGAATCATATTTTAAACTAATAGGTTACTCAGATGCAGATTTTGCAAGATGCAAAATTGACAGGAAAAGCACAAGTGGAAGCTACCAATTTCTTGGAGGCAGATTGGTTTCTTGGTTTAGCAAGAAACAAAAGTCAATTTCCACATCAACTGCAGAAGCAGAATACATTGCTGCAGGAAGCTATTCTGCACAGATTCTTTGGATGAAGAATCAGTTAGTGGATTATGGGTTAACATATTTTAAAATCCCTATTTACTGTGATAATCAAAGTGCTATTGCTATGACAGGAAATCCAGTTCAACATTCAATGATAAAGCACATCAGCATTAGGTACCACTTCATAAGGGAACATGTGGATGAAGGTACAGTGGAATTGCACTTTGTTCCAACAGATCAACAACTAGCAGATATCTTCACAAAACCACTGTGTGAAGCTAGTTTTACAAGATTGGAAAATGAACTTGGAATGGTTTCAAGTTCTTTCTCTAAATCTGCTTAGTTTTTGTTCTGATGCATCAGACTTTATGATCAGTATTTACAGATATTACTATATTTGTGTATTCTGTGCTTAATTGAAAATTGCTTAAGTACTGATTGTTCTCTGATGTGAATTTCTAAACTCTGATAGTGATATGAATGTTTATGTGATTATTCAATCCAATGAGGATAACTATGCTAGATGTTGACCTAGTAATCTTTCATATACTAAAGATCCCATGTTTGAAGTAATTGTTTATGTGGAAATCTCTTAATACAAGCAAATTCTGATACTGAGCTTAATTGAAGTTTACTTTGTGTATCTCATTACTAAGTCATAAACTCGAATAGTGCTTCTTATATGTTATGTTATGATGGTAGTAAATCTGATGGATGTACTATGTGCTGATAAACCTCACTTATCAAAAGAAAAAGAAAGAGAAATTAAAATCAGGTACTCCTTTGAGATTTAGAGTAAAAAACTGTGGAAGCGAAGACCCAAGTGCATTACTGGTATTAAGTAATATACATTAGAAAAGCAAAATAAATATTTTTCTTGGTGAATTTTCACACTCTATGATTACTCGAGAAATACTCTAGTAATAGCATAAATTCTGATAAGCAGTCGTGACTCACTTACACTAAGAAGCCACTGTAAAATGGAATTTCAAAAGATGCATAAAATGAGCACAAAACAGTTGAGGTGGATTCATGAATGAACTCATTCTAAAGTAGACTTCAGAATCATGACAGATTTTGAGGAAAGTTCTTAGTTATGCCTTATTTCTAAGATATACTGAAGTGAAACAGACTTTAATCTTTATCTGATATTTAGCTTACTACACACACATATACTCCATATGAATGATGAAAATTACTGTGGTGATAACTGTTGTTTTAATTAAACATTTAAGTGTCAGTTGTATAAATTCTGAGGACAAGTTCTAATGGAAGTTCTTATGCTTAAGTTCTGAAGAAACGAAATCAAAATTTGTGTGAAGAATTACAGAAATAGGCATTCACTTTTCGAGTTAAGAAATCATGTTCTGATGAATGTTAAGTTCTGATATAAGTCTAAGTTCTGATATTAAACTCTGATTCTTTACTTCACTTATTTGTGGTTAAAATCTCAAACAGTCTTATTTAAAATCAGAATATGTTTGGGTGAGAAATTAACAGTCAACATAATTTGGGATAGTGGTACTCGTCTATGCACAGTAATTTTTACTTGTTTCGTGTGCGCATTAAATCCTGTTTTAAACTTCCTATGGCTGTTATTATTCTCATCAGTCTAGGGAGATGAGGTAGAATTATTTCTACCTGTAACCATACAATTTTCCTTTCGTCTCTTGATATTCTATTGGTTAAATAAACCAAAGCCTCATTCCAGCCAACACATCTCTCATTTTATCTCAAACTCATTTTTTTTCTCATCACAAACATGGTTCATTTCAACTTAGTTCTGAACTATGACATTTTCACTATCAATTTGAGGTGTACTGAATGGCAGCAGGAATGGCATGTCACTGTCATTCCTGATGAGATCTAGGACTCAGTTCCCCAAGAGGTCCTTACAGTCATCTTGTTCTTCTATATGGACTATCATCGCCATCTTGAGCGTTTGAAAGAAGAAAAAAGAGAAGCTCTCCGATAGCAGGAGCGAATCATTCGTCTCGCTGTTCTTTTTGTTGACAGTAGGAAGAAGAAATAATTGTTATCTGTTTCTCTTCACCGTCAGCTTTGTCTGGCTTCTTAGCTTAGGACTAAAGCTGTTGATGTTAGGATTTGTAGCTTAGGACAATCTTGTAATTTTAAGCATGTAATTTAAATTTCATGAAATGTATTTGCTCAATATATTAATGAAATTTTATATTTATTCAAGATTTTATCTCTGAGTCGTTTGATATTCTGATAACATTTTAAATCCTGATACTAACCATATTCTGATGACCTTTTTAGCTCTGATACAAATCATGTTCTGATTCTGACGTGGCAGTATTTGGTTACTTGGTTTATTAATGGTCATTTTCTCATTGGTCATAATTTTACAGAATATTGGTAAGGCAGTAATAAAAAATTTATTAAGTGGGAACAATTTTTAAAATTTAAAATAAAACTGAACTACCTTGATTAATGGGATTACTTGGTAAGTGGAACGGTTTTTCCTTGAAAAACTGCATGTGATAAGTAATGATTACTGAATACCCGTGCCCATTAATTATCTTTTACTGCTGCATGTCTGACAGGTGTCTCAACGGTTACTTTTTGTACCGTGTATAAGTAAAAGAGAGAAAAGATTGTAACATATTTTATTTACTTTCATATTTTATCTCTCTCTTTTTACTTTTATTCTCTCTCATCTACTGACGATTTTTCATACCGATATTTTCTCAAACACCTTACAGGCAATCTTCTTTCTCACCAATTCTCATGGCACCAAAGGACATAATTTTTGATGGAGCTACGTTTGTTCCTAATAACTTCTCAGCTATTCTTAGCAAGTCAGAAGCACCCTCTGAAGTTCACTTCATTCAGAATTTCTTGCTAGTTCTGATATTGGGTATGCTCTGACTGAACCCGAAGCAGTCTCTGGTACTCAAGTACTGGAGTTCTGGAGAAGCGGTGTATATGATGATGGTGGTGCTCAAGGGTCCCCAAGTATTATTTTTTCATCAGGGGAGGATGAGTATGTTGTGACATTGTCTACGGTTCGACAAGCACTGCGGCTACCTGAGAACTGTGTCTATTCTACTGTTGAAGATCCAGTTCTTCAAATTATGATGGCCAGTCTGGGATATGAGAGGACATTGGCAAAGCTGGGCCAGTTGAATAGATCTTTCATAAGGAGGGAATAGAGTTTCTTCTTTGATTGCATAACTAAAGCTTTTGCAAACAAATGTTCCAATTTTGATGTAATTCCCATATTGAGCCAACAAATCGGGTATGCTCTTATAAATCGAACTGATTTTGACTATGCAAGTGCTGTTTTAGGTTTTATTAGGGACAAAATGAATGAAGATAGTTCTACTGTTTATTTTGCTAGATTATGTCAGCTTATCTATAGTTTTTGTTGTGATAATAAGCCCCAAAATGCTGATGAATTAATTTCATCATTCAGAATAGATAAAAGAGCTTTTACTGACTTATTATCTACTGATAATAAGAAGGCTGTGTTAAGAGCCCTCTTAATTCCTTTATCTGTCAAACAAGCCTTAATAATCTATGATCATGTTAAGTACACTGCACTATATCCTGATGTTCGACCATCTGAACCTCATCCATCAGCACCTACCACCTGTACTAAACCACCACAAACTTCTCAACCTCAACCTTCAGATCCTACAGTGCAGCCTTCATCTTCCAAACCTAAGAGGACTAGAAAGTACCTCAGACACAATAGAAGATAAGGAGATTTATTCTGCGAGATGAATCAGATGCTGAGGAACAGGTTCCTATCTCAGAACCTGTTGCTCGAGAAGCTGAGAAGGTCTCTTCTCAGGAGGATGTTGATATTGGGAGTTTCTAGGCCCCTAAAAAGGCTTAGAAAGCGTAATTCTGATGATACAACTCCTAAAGTCACCTTAAAAGCTAAAAGATTCAAAATATTGGCAAAAAGGCCTGAAGATTCTGGTAAAGGAATGGAAGCAGCAGCTAAGGAAGGGGATCGGGAATCTCTGATCTCACAAGACCCTGTTGAAGCTCACAATTCTCCTAGTGTTGATCTAGACCCTAATGCCACTCATCACTCTCCACTACATGAGCCAGAAACTACTCACATTCCTACACCTCCAGTATCTCCAGTAAATGCTGATAACCAGGGGCAAGTGATGAAATTAACATACGTAACTTGGAAGTGCCTCAAGGTTTGTATCTAGAAGCTCCACCAACTCAAGTCACTCCACCAACAACACCAATTCCTGATGCTGATTTTAATCCATAATTTCCTACAACACCTTCTCTGCATCTAGATACTGAAGATCAGATTTTAGGTGAGCATCAAAATATAGATGTTGATCAGAACTTAGTTAGAGATCAGCCCTTAGAGGATGATGTTGAAGTCTCCATAGCTTCTCATACTGTTCTTTTATCAGAGGATGCTGAAGATGTTGAATCTGTAAGTTCTGATGCTGCAAATGTTGATGCTACTGGTAATGCTGCTACAAATTTAGATGCTGATGCAGCCGGTCCTTCTGGACATGCAACTCTACAAGCTCCTTCAAAAGCTGAGATAGTCAAAAAGTTTCTTACAGGGGAAGCACCAGTACCTTGGAGTGAAACTCCTAGAGGACAGGAGTGGAGTAAGGAGTGGAACACATTTATTTTTTTCCCTACTGAAAAGATTCTTGTTGATCACTTAGAAAAAGCTGATGAGATGCAAGTAAAGGATGATTTCAAGACACAGCTAAGAGTTACTGCACTTAGTACAAGGCACCTTCAAGGTCAACACTTTGTAACTCAGGCCAAGGTGGACAAGATTCAAGAAACCTTAATGCAGCAAGATACAGTTGTCAAATTGGACAAGAAAAGGTTTTTCAAACCTTCCTTTGACAAAATTACCAACATTGAGAAAACCCAAGAGAAGCAACTGTCTCAGATTGATGAAATTTTGAAAAATCAAGCTTCTCAGCAGTCTCAACTCAATGAGATCCAATCCTCAGTGGAATTGCTTCTCTCTCTTCTTTTACCCGTTGATGCCAAAAAGGGGGAGAAAGAAATTAAGTCCAAATGCAAATAGGCACTGAAGAAAAAGGATGATGGTAATGACCCGGGAAACTCTGGAATGGGTGGAGGTCATGGTCAAGGGGGAGGTCTCTCCTCAAGTAGAACTGGAACTAAGTCATAGAACAAGTTCTGATACTGGGAAAAGAATAACTTCTGATACTGGTAAAAGGATAAGTTCTGATGAACTTTTGGAACTTGATGAAGAAATTTCAAGACAGTTATTTCCGAAATAAAATCCAGGTATGGATTTTGAGAGTCTAATGGAAGAAGAAGCTAGACTTAAGTTAGAAAAAGTCAACTCCAAATCTGAAGCTTCTGTTGTTAAAAAGAAACTTCCTACGGCTAAAGGCATTGTGATAAAAGAAAGGACAAATCATGTGGCAACTAAAGCCAAATCGCAATTGCAGATAGATCCAAGGTCCAAGGCCGAAGAAAAGTTGGTGAACCTGTAAAGGTTTATGTGCCTCCTATGGATGAAGAAATTTCTAATGAAGATGCTAATCTTACTCTGACTTCAAGGAAGATTTCTAAGAAAACCTCTGACATGGCCCAAGTTGTTCAGAGTCAATATATAGTTAGTTCTGATATAACAATGAAGCAAGCTACCTCTGACATAGCTCAAGTTGGCTTGATATCAGAAGATAAGTCAAAGGAAACCTCTGATATTGCTCATGTTAAATCCTCAAAGTTACTCCTACCAGGATTCACTAAAGCCAAACAGACTCCACCTTTGAAGACTGCAGCAAGTGGTTTTGAGGCAAGAGTGGTTACTGGAAAGGAAGCAAGAGATAAATCTGGATTAGGTAGTGCTGATGAAAGAAGAGTGCAGAACACAACCAATGATCCAACTTCCTTAAGTGAACCAGGTATTGGAGCAATTCCTCAAAGATTGAATCAACTAGAATCTGTACAGATGGTCTACCATACCTTCTTGAAAGAACATACCTTGTTATATTTTATGACAGATGGAAGGGTTTATCATATAAGGGAAAATGCTATACCACTGAAGTATTTTGAGGAATTAGAACATGTTCTATTCTTACTTCAAGTGAAGGACAGATTAAAAGAAAGTGCTGCAAATTATTTGAAGACTCAAATTCAGAGACAGAAGAAGCTTTATTCTGTGAAGTCTGACAACACATATTATCCCAAGTACATAGATCACAAGGGTGGTATTGTTGATATGAAGCTTAATACTGCAAAGATCAGAACATATCTTGGTATTAAGGGACTTGAATTCAATCTAGAGTCTGACAAAGCCTATGTCATAAGACAAGATCAGGAGTTGAGAAAAGCAAAAATTAATGATCTCAGATATAATATCTTCCAAACCGGTGAAGATACTGCAGAGCTTAAAGATGCTAAAAGGAGGATGATTGATGAACTTAGATATGCTGAGAGATGTTTGTTAAAGAACTATCTCAGAACAACTCCTGATATCGAAGAGATCAGAAAGTGAAGCCAAGTCAAGATCTATAACTGCTCAAATTCTGATATGTATACAGACTAAAGTTGTTATCAGAAGTTAAAGTTGGGAAAGCTTTAAGGACTTTAAGTTGTAGTTATCTAGTCAAATTCTCATGCATTTGTACTTAATGTTTTTAACATCATCAAATATCTGTTGAACTTGTATATTATGCTAATTTACAAGTTGGGGGAGATTGTTAGATATATTTGATAATGTCATGTCTAATATAATTTGTGTTTAGTTTTTAGATCTTAGTTAAACAGGACAAATCAGTACTTAACTGGATATTAGCACTTATACTGAAGACGGAAACTTAAGTTATCAGTACTTAAGGTTCAGGAGATATTTATCAGGAGATAATACCAGGACTTAAAGGAATCTTTCAGATAAGGAAGGCGGATGATTGAAAGGAAAGAAGATCAAGACAAATGCAAGAAGAGATATGCATGAAGAAGGAATTCTATGAAGAATAGAATACTTGGAAGAAAAGATAACTGATTGATATATTTTAGGAAGCAGAATTTATATTCCATATCAATTAGTGATTATCTTGTAACTGTGTAATATATAAACACAGACATAGGGTTTACACTGGAAGTGTTATCATTATCGAGAATATTATTCATTGTAACCCTAGCAGCTCTCATGATATTTTGATCATCACTGAGAGAGGACAGTTCTACATTATAACAGAGTTTAATAAAGTTTGGTTTCTATTACTTTTGTTCTTTGAATTCGATTTGATTGTGCCATACACTGTATTCAACCCCCTTCTACAGTGTGTGTGAGCTAACAGTTATTCTATCAGTCATAAATTAGGAAGATTATTAAGAATCAGGACAAATTCATGATTATAAGCAAACCTCATTGAATAATTATGTTAATTAAATTTTATAGCCTTCAATGGCTAACCATTCTAAGGGATAGCCAGTAAAAGGGTAGCACGTTAACTGATGAGGTTTCTGTAACATTTTTTATGAGATTTCCATAGTATTTAGTGTAACACCCTAGTCTCACATTAAAGATATTTAAGATTTTTCTTCTATATATCAGGAAAAATATTATTACTATGTGTACCAACCCTGTGGTTGGCTTGTTGTTTACCCATGTCGACTGCATTTGGGCCAGTAGTATTCGACTTATTTTCGACACAAAATCATGACTTGAACTAGTTTTTGAAAAATGCTCCAGATTTGACCCAGGTTATCACTTTTGGTATCAGAGCTAACTCACGAAAGTTTTATTCGTCAAGTTTCCAGAGGTACGGATACGAAGGCTGGTGGTATTCTCCTTCAATAGATAGAGATCTGGAGGCGGGGACATAAAGCCAGCTGATATAATTTCACAATTAATTGCTAGATAGGAACAATCATGATCTAAAAAGGACGTCATGAGTTTAAGTAAGGGAGTTTGAATACCCAATTCCTACATCGGGGAGATTTGGGACATTTATTCTATATATAAGGAAAAATGTTACTACTCTATGAACAAAAAAATCATGATCATTTGGGGGCCTGTGGTGGGCATATTCTTATCCACGTTCATTGCATTTGGGCCAGTAGTCTTCCACTTATTTCAGACTCGGAAACGGGGCTTGATCCGATTTTCTTAAAAATATCGGGATTTTATTCGGGTTATCATAGTTAGAGTTGTGGTTATTCATTCAAAAGTCATGTTGACTTGATACATAAACTAGAACAGTGTAGCTCATTAAAAACATATGATGCCATGTAATTCTGACTAAGTGAAGTGAGTTATCAAGTGGTAAGTGAAGTTACTGATTAATGGCTAACGACATCAATCCATTAACGGTAATCAATCACTCTCAATGGCTAAGAAAATTCGAATAGCAATTGACAATGACTTGATAATGGTCAAATCCTAATTTTGACACAGTAAATGGGTTGATTAGAATCTCGACAAGGATTTTCACAAAGTACATGGGTTGATTAGAATCTCAGAAAGGAAAATGGGAGTTAAGACATAATTTGCATGTGACCTAATCTAGATTCTCAAGAAGAATAAACATTCTATTTCAATGCATGCCAAATTGTACGGACTTTCAAAGAATTAAATCACGAAAAAATTCAGCCTAATTTGTCGAGACTCGCGAGAAAGAATGTAGAAGTAATTTTACTAGACGTAGAAGATTGTGCTATTTTTTCAAGAAAGGATTGTAACTTCGTGAAATATAAACCAAGTAGTAGCAATAGCATCTTTTAGGAAATTATTTTTAGAGCGTTCATTTTAGAGAGAATTATCTTGACAGGAAAACTGAAAATGCAACCTGTAATTTACACAGATTATTTCTTCGATGATATATTTTCCTTCTTTTTGTTCATAAGCAATAAGTTTTTATCCCAAAATAGTAAAAATATTTGTGTTTATCCTAAATTTGTGTGTGACTTATAGATTTCTTCTTCATTATCTACAATAGCGGGGGCAAGTTCTCCATCAACATGTTTTCCATCAACTTATATATGAACGATTGTAATGTAGGGCTAAGGTTAGAGCACACATAAAATGTATGGACCCTTAGACCATTGAGTGTGTCAGCAACCTTTTCTTAATGGATCGGCCTGTGTCTAGAAACTTTTACCTATTAACTATCAAGCCCAAATTAACCATGTTAATCTCCTCATCCTTTATACTATTACAATTTATTTTAAATAACTTTTTTCATATCATTTTTCTTTTCAAAAAATAAAGATATACTACTAATAATTGAATCAAATCAAAAACTTTATTTAACAGGTGAGAATTTTATAAATTATTTTATTTATCAGTTAAAAATTTTATAAATTAATTTTGCGCACCGTAAATTTTCAGAAATATATCGAATTTTATAATAATTTTTATCTTAAAAATGTCAATAAAAAAATTGACAAGCATTCACAAATGTTTATAACTTGTTCTAAAATTATTAAATTACAAAAGAAAAACTCTAATATTTATTTTCATAAGTACAAATGTTAGGGACAAATGAATTTTTTATTTTATTCTATATAAAAATGAAAAATGTTACAATTATAATTTCTAAGATAATCATTTGCCCATTTATGCTCACGTTGAGTTACAAATTTCTAAATATTTATTTTTTAAACTTATATTTTTTTATAGATTTTTTATTATTTTTTGTTACTGCTTTTCTTTCATTCCTTTCATAAGTTGAAATTACAAGCATTTTAATATTTGACCATTTTATGATAAGATAAGTGTACAATTATTTATTTATCATATTAAAACATAACATATCTCAATATCAATTTTGTTTAAATAAAACAATTTGGTGAGCAAATTATATGGTGTGTTAGTGTAAGAAAATATAAACTTATGACTTAGGAAATGGGTTGCATGTCATATATATACATATATATATTGATAAATCAATGATAGTTGTAATATATAACCAAGTCCACTCTACAAAATATGAAAAAAAATTGAACTACTTTATATTTTAAAAATATAAAGATTTTATGTAGTTTATAAAAAATAGCTAGCATTGTCTAAAAATTATTATAAATATTTAAAAAATAGCTAAAGAATCTCAAAACACAATTAAAAATTCTTGAGAGAATTATATAGTTTCCATTCTTTAAACTATTTTATAGTATATCTGATATTAGTGTAAAAATTATTACATGTTCTTTTTAATTTGATTATTTATGAAATTCTTAAATACTTAAATAATAATGAACCATTCTTTAGAAAATTGAACACCAAATAAAACTCTAGAGAAATTCACACTTTCTACAACTTCATCAATTATTAAATAAAAATTTAGCAACCATAATATATTATTACAATGTAAAATCATGTATTATATATTTCTTTTATCTAGAAAAGCTAATGATACAAATAGAAGTTAAAATTTATGTAAAGAAATAATCTTAATGGAAATGTTTGTGTGCAGTTGACATAAAATCACTAGAATGACAACAATATTTCTCAATTTATTTCATTCAACCATTTAAGTGTAGACTTTTCATTTTTTTATAGGTGGCTAAATAATTGCCTATTAGTAAACATGCTTAAAAATTGATGTTGTTGGATTAAAGATGTTTGGACAAGGCTACACACATCTAGAAAGACACATAAGTTGTGATCCTGTTATTGTAGGTGACTGTAAGATTATGGATTGATGGATTGATGGTGAGAATGTTAAAAGGATTTTTAGATCTTAAGTTAATTGGGAGGGATGAATATAGTTTAAACAATTAAATTGATTTAAACAACTCAAAATAATGAACAATTTTTATATTCATGAATAAAAACTGATTACTATAATCTCTCAAGGATGAAATTAAAGAAACAACTAAAATTTATTTTTCTTGCATATCAGAAAACTATTAGTACATCAATATTACTATTCTTCTTGCATATCAGAAAACTATTAGTACATCAATACTACTGACATGACTTGTGACCACATTAGTGGTACAATTAATTTATTTACCATGGAAATGTTGGGAAAATTAACAGATAGATTATGTATGTGTATATGTAGCAGTAGAATACCAGAGAGAATAAAGAGTTATTCTTTTAACTTCAATTTATTTTAAACAAACAATACATGCCCATTTATATAGGCTACATCATAACAAGAATAGAGAAATTCTAGCAACTAACAGACTACTGGATAAATCCACAACACCCACTAACCAACTAGCTAGCTTAATTGTAGAAATAGTATCCACAATTTATTTGACACAAACAAACCCTGAAATATAGAAATACTAATATCAAATAATATGACTAAATCAAACTTTGAATTATATTTCAACACCCTCCCTTAATTCAAAGTTTCGAACACCCATCATACTTCTAAAGTAGCAGAACTTCTCCTTGGACAAAGCTTTTGTCAGTATGTCGGCCATCTGCTCATGTGTACTACAGTACTCCAATGTGATCTTTTCTTCCGCAACCAAATCACGAATAAAATGGTGGCGAATGTCAATGTGCTTTGTTCTGCTATGAAACGCCGGATTCCTTGACATGGAAATTGCAGCAACATTGTCACAGAATATTTCAGTTGCACCTTCTTGCTCTTGATTAATCTCTGCTAGCAATCTTCTTAGCCAGATAGCTTGACAAGCTGCTGATGTAGCGGCAACATACTCAGCTTCAGTTGATGACAAGGTCGTCATAGGCTGCTTCTTTGAACTCCAAGTAATAACACCAGATCCCAGAGTAAACACACTTGCTGAGACACTTCTTCTATCATCCAATGAACTTGCCCAATCACTGTCTGTAAATCCGCACAGCCTGGGATTTAACACCTTTGAATATATAATCCCATAATTCATGGTTCCTGCAATATAACGCAAGACTCGCTTTGCTGCACCAAAATGGATTTTCGAAGGCTGTTGCATAAACCTGGAAATCAAACCAACAGAATATCCAATATCGGGACGAGTGTGAGTTAAATAAATTAAACCACCAATTAAACTTCTGAATTTTTTAGGATCCGCCATCTCTGCTCCATCATCTTGCTGCAACTTTTCATTAAAAATCATTGGTGTGTCAGCAGGGTTGGAGTTAAGCATACCAAACTTGTTAAGAAGATCTTTAGCATATTTTCTTTGTGAGATAAAAATCCCATCATTACGTTGCTGCACTTCAAGACCAAGAAAATAGTGCAGCAACCCCATATCTGACATCTCAAATTTGCTCTTCATTTGCAACTTGAACTCATTCAACATTTTACTTGAAGAACTAGTATAGATGATATCATCAACATATACACATACAATGATAAATTCAGTACCTTCATTCTTCACATACAGAGTGGGCTCATTGTCACTCCTTCGATAATTATTTTTAACAAAATAATTGTCAATCTTGGTGTACAATGCTCGAGAAGCCTGCCTTAGTCCGTACAACGCCTTAATTAATCTGTATACTTTTGTTTCATTGCCTTTGATGAAAAACCCTTCTGGTTGAGTAACAAATACTTCTTCCTTCAAATCGCCGTTGAGAAAAGCAGACTTGACATCGAGTTGATAAACTGGCCACTGTAGCTGTGCAGCTAGTGCAAGAACAATCCTCACCGTCTCAAACCGAGCTACTGGCGCAAAAGTTTCCTCAAAATCAATACCTTGTTGTTGTGCATATCCCTTTGCCACAAGCCGCGCTTTATACTTCTGTATACTTCCATCAGCATTAAATTTTGTTTTAAAAACCCACTTTAAACCAATTGCATGCTTTCCTTCCGGCAAATCCACTAACTCCCATGTTCTGTTCTTCTCAATTGATGACATTTCTTCCATCATTGCCTTTTTCCACTCTTCTTTTGCAGATGCTTCTCCATAGGTTAAAGGGTCTGAAACAGCAAGAGCAAATTGGCATGCCTCATAGATGTCAACCAAGGGTCTGAACTTTCTTGGTGTTGTCTCATCTGAAGTTTGTCTAGGAGTGAATACTGAATCTCTAATTGGTGATGCATTATTTTTCGAAGATTCAAGAATTGAATCCTGACTTTCACTTGGAATTTCAGCAGATAATGGAACCTGTTGCACCTTTTCTTTACTTTCACAAAAATCCCAACTTGTATTTTCAGCAAAAACATCTCTTTTTATCAACATTTTTGCATTCACAGGGTTATATAATCTATATGCTTTGGATGCAATACAATAACCAACAAATATGCATTTCTCTGATTTTTCATCAAGTTTTTGACGTACTTGTGAATTCACCAAAGCATAAGCAACACAACCGAATACTCTCAAATGACTTACAGTTGGTTTCCTGCCTTTCCAAGCTTCATACGGTGTTTGATTCATTACAGCCCTGGTTGGAGAGAGATTCAGTAAATAAACAGATGTCGCAACAGCCTCGGCTCAGAACTGATTCGAAAGACCCTTTGCTTTCAACATACTTCTTGCCATCTCGACGACAGTACGATTCTTTCGCTCCGCCACGCCATTTTGCTCTGGAGTATAAGGTGCTGTTAACTCCCTTCGAATGCCGTTTTCCACACAAAATGAGCTGAATTCTTTGGACACAAATTCCCCCCCGCGATCTGTCCGGAGAATCTTGATGCAGGCTCCACTGCGTTTTTCCACCATCGCTTTAAAGTGCCTAAACTTCTCAAACGTTTCTGATTTACATTCCAAAAAATAAACCCAGCTCATACGACTATAATCATCAGTAAAGAGTAAAAAATAACGACTCCCACCAAATGATTTAGTCTGCATCGGCCCACATAGATCAGCATGTATTAATTCTAAACACTTTGAAGCCCTCCAAGCTTTACCAACAGGAAATGGTTTTTTACATTGTTTTCCATAAATGCAACCTTCACACAAAGTAATAGAACTAATTTTTGGTAGTCCAAAGACCATACCTCTGTTGTTCAACAATTGCAGACCTTTGACATTCAGATGTCCGTAACGCAAGTGCCATAACTTTGAGTTATCTACTCCATCAGTGACAAGCGCCATGCCTTCATTGCTTGAAACTTCCAACGGAAATGTATTGTTTTGTGCCATCAAAACTCTTGCCACCACCTGCCCTGTTTGCTTATTTTTAATAATGCAAGCATCATCATCAAACAATACAGAATGCCCTTCAGCCATTAGTTGTCCAACACTTAATAAGTTGTATCCCAATTTAGGTACAAACTGAACATCATGGATAATTTTGACATTACCATGGCTAGTCTTAAGACCCACAGTACCTTTTCCTTCTACCTCTAAGTCTTTTCCATTTCCAAGTTGCACCTTTAGCTTGTGTGACTCATCGAGATCTTGAAATATTGTGTGATCTCCTGACATGTGATTTGAACAACCACTATCTACAAACCATACATCGCTTGATTTTGGATTAGTACTTATAAGAGCCATAAAAAGCTTACCCTCTTCATCATCATTTTCCGCTGCATAATTTGCACGCTGATCTCTGTACCAACAATCTTCATCATCATTTTCTGCTGTATAATTTGTACGCTGATCTCTGTACCAACAATTAGCCTTCATATGACCATAGCCCTTGCAGTTATAACACTGAATGCCATTCTTGTTAACTTTCTGCTCACTGGACTGCCTCTGTTGCCTCTGTCCATCATATACGTCTCTTCCTTGATAGCTTCCGCGTCCATGCCCATAAAAGCCACCACGAAAACCTCCACGGAAACCTCCTCGTCCACGAAAACTTCCTCGTGCCTGACCTCTTCCGGCTGAACGTTCACCTTCACTTGGTTTTCCAAATTCTTTCACTTGGAATGCCATTTCATCATTCTTACCAAGTGATCTATTAATTCTTGACTCGTGTGCTTGAAGGGATCCCATTAGCTGATCAAAACTAAAGACTGAGAGGTCCTTAGATTCCTCTATGGCTGCTACAACATGATCGAACTTAGGAGTTAAGCTACGAAGTACCTTTTCAACAATAGTCTGATCCTTTACCGTCTCCCCAAAAGAACGCATTTGACTGACTATTGCCATTGCTCTTGACAAAAAATCAGCTACCGAATCACCATTGTTCATATTTAAGTTCTCAAAATCTCGTCGAAGAGATTGTAGCCGCACGACCTTCACTTTTGAGTCACCTTGAAATTCTTTCTGCAAGATTGACCAGGCTTCTTTTGATGTACCCGCTGCTGCAATGCGCGAGAAAATACTATCATGCACCGCTTGCTGAATGATAACTAACGCCTTGGAATCCTTTTTCTTGTTTTCCCTCAATTTGTTTTCTTCATCCGTCTCTTTGTACCCATTCTCTACTATGTCCCAAAGTTCCTGAGACCTAAGTAGAGTCTTCATACGTATGCTCCAGAACTCATAACTCTCTCCTTTGAAAACTGGAATTAGTGGTTGTGCTGCACTCAAGCTGCTTCCAGTACCTGCCATTGGAATGAATTGAAGTGCCTATGGCTCTGATACCAATTTGTTGGGAAAATTAACAGATAGATTATGTATGTGTATATGTAGCAGTAGAATACCAGAGAGAATAAAGAGTTATTCTTTTAACTTCAATTTATTTTAAACAAACAATACATGCCCATTTATATAGGCTACATCATAACAAGAATAGAGAAATTCTAGCAACTAACAGACTACTGGATAAATCCACAACACCCACTAACCAACTAGCTAGCTTAATTGTAGAAATAGTATCCACAATTTATTTGACACAAACAAACCCTGAAATATAGAAATACTAATATCAAATAATATGACTAAATCAAACTTTGAATTATATTTCAACAGGAAATAAAAAAAATTGATGATACAGGGGATCAAAGCACAAAAATCAATTTATATATCATGAAAATAAAAAAGACGATGACACAGGGGATCAATGGACAAAGTAGACATGGTATTCTTAAGGAGTCGAAACAGGGTATTTGTGTTACTTGCACATGTTACAATGAACTCCACATTGCAATTTCATTAAAAAAATAACCTATGATAAAGGTTGTTAAAGATTGAAGCTACTCCACAATACTTAATGACATGCTTTTCATTGGCTTGTAATTGAACATGAAATAACTATGTATACATACATAGAAAGCATGGACACAATCAAGCTATTTTTAAATTGTTGTAATCTAAAACTATAACATTGCCTACAGCATTATTAAGGTCAAGTAAAATATAAAATATTCAGTTACCTAATGGTTGACTAGCCATACCCATCTATATATTTATAAGTAGTTCTCCATGTCCTCTCAATACTTGGAATTACACCAAGTATTGTCAATTCAACATCCTGCATAAAACTGATGGTTTAACAACGTGTAAGACTCTTATTAGGAAAGATTAAAATAAAAATTCATGTATATAAAATAGCTAATTAACTCACTATATTTTCTAATAGTGAACCCATTATCATAGAATAGTTGTTAAAATAAATTTCAAGAATGGCAAACTTAATTAAGTAAAGATAAAAAGTTGTGATAAACGTTGCCAGGGATGTGAAGACTTGTAAACATTAATTATCATCAAATAACATAAGATTAGTATTATAAAATTTATGATGCTTAGTCTGAGAATCAGCCGACACCATTATTGATGGAAACAACAACAATTCTACATCATCAATAAGAGACTGCATCATTAAATAGCTTGCTAACATGTTTCTTAATAAATTAGAATATATTTTTTCCATAAATAGGAAAAAAACTTAAGTAATTGGAGAAATAAACATTAAGTCTCATGAAACAAGTCTAAAATTACGTATCAACTCTAGATGGATAAAAATAGAGAATAATGTCATCTCTGCTACGGCCTGCATCCTTGAAGATTCTTCGATACCATTCAGCAAGAGTAAGTAACGTGAAAACCAGTTTTGAGTTCATATTCTTTGAAAAGTCATAGTCATTTCGAGATACTTTGGCGTATGGATCAACTGAAATTTCTGCAAACAACATCATGCCACACCGGTCAAACTCAATGATGCCATTACACAAAATAAGAAACACACTTAGCATCCATGCTCAATCACTTATGTAGAAAACAAGCATATGAGGACGTAAAAATATACAAATTTCTTTAGGTTCACCCCTAACTCAACTTCAAGAAGCACAAAACTACTTGCAGCATAACTGTATATGCAAAAATGAAGGATTGGTTTGGTTTGCATCTAGCCTTTGTTATCATCTCACATACTCACGCCTCACGCGATTAAAACCACTTTATGATTTCAATACTTACTCATCTATGTACCTCTTGAATCATTATACTGTCTCTCAACATTTACGTGGAGCTCCTCAAAAAATATAATGCTAAAAGATTTACTAGTACACTAGTTCTAAGATTATTTACTTTTGAATATTTTTACACTATTACATTAAATGAAAAATAATTCTTTTAAACACTAGCTAACCACACAAAATGTAGCGCATAAATATCCACTATCTAGTGTTCACTTGCAAGAGTCTCTTCTGCCATGAACTTATTCTAAAGTTTTATTTATTTACTTGCATAAATTTCAAAAATATGCAGAAAAATATAAGAATAACTCTGCAAAATTAACAAGAAATTCAGTCTCTAAAATTCATAGCTAGTATTTTCCTCTACTTAATTGCAATCGCTTGTTCTGCCAGAAGATACTAAGATATTTACATTTGTTCTATTGCCCCATAAAGATCTTAGCTCACAACTTAATAACAAAGGATATTATGAAAATGATCATAGGTATTGTTGATCAGTTATATATTATTTTGGGGCTTTTTTGCTCCCTTTTATACAATATTTGAATTGTACGTTATTCTCATAAATTGGGGAACGTTACTATCCTTTGTATAGTATTTTGAACTATATGGCATCTTGAAATCGTATCCCATAAACATTTTTGGTGGCTATACTAATAAATAATATTGAATTTCAAATTTAATAAGTTATGAATATATTTATTCTAGAGTGGGATACTTATTGAGCATTATTATTCTAATTCTTGCTTTATTTATTAAACATTTCCGTAGCTGAAGAATATAGTCAATTATTCTGCACTACAATGAACGGAAGTAAAAGATTCAACCCTGAGGTAGCCAATTCAGAATGGTTAATGCAGAAGACAGTTGTATAGATTTGAGTCGGGAATGCTAAAGCTGGTATTCAAGTCTAGTTGTTTATTCCGTACCCTTGTAAAATTCAGTTTAGCTGTTAATATAACTTCAGGTAGAGGGTGTAATTAATAGTGTGAGATCCTGGATATTAAATTTGGTTTGTATTAGGTAATGTTACTTTTGAAAATCATTTTAAGGCTCTAACTTGTGTGTGTAAGAGATTGGGGTTATTTGGTGTTGTATTATTGAATTGTTGAGTTAATGCACATAATATATGTTTAGACGGTTGCATAGAGACTCAAATCTCTTACCCCGGATTTGGAGGTGTTAGAGTGGTGGTGTTGGACTCCATGTCCCTAATTTTGCGCCAAATCTACTCGTACTTGCTGCTTCTGCACGAACAATAACTACAACAAATAACTTTACAGTTGAAGCTATAGCCGATTCATCACTGGCACTTATGGTTCTTGATACAGAGGGGGATCTGTGAAATCCCTAGATTAAATGTTGGGATTGACGATGGTATAGCATAATCATTTCCCATCAACTCCACTCTCACATCAAATTTATTATGATTTACATTACTGACGTGTCACCAACAAACTCAGCCTCATCACCTAAATTTATGGAACTATTACGAGCAAAATATCTATTCCAACTAAATCATTTTCAGCCTCAACAATATGCAGTTGCTTTTGAGGGAAATTGACACATTCACCTCCTCTTTTATGGCCAAATTTCTTAGATTTCTTTTGTATTTCATTTTCTATTTCTCACCTAGCTTTAATGGGAAAATCTTGAAATACTCAATGATTGAACATATCTTGTGAAACCCTTACACTATTACTCGCAACGGAATTAATATAACTCATATCTTCAGTTATCACTCCCTTGATAACCAAATATATATGCTCCAACAATTGAATCTGCCAAAAAATAAGAACAATAAAAATAAGATATTATATAAGGAAAAATCTCGGTAACCACATAATTGACCAATGATATGAATTGATAATTACCACAAACAAGTGTGAACCACTAACACGTATATGAAACAAACAAGTAGTACGTGCATATCATTGATTCCGGTGAGTTTCAAAAAATCCGGCAACCAAGGCAAATCATGTCCTGTTATATTCGTGTTTTCATCACAGTAAACACTTTTTCATCAATTACTACTACTACAGCTACAATTAAGACTGTTTCAACCTTCATCTTGACCACACACCTTACATCCAACATTTCGACACAAAGGTCGCTACTTAAACATTAGAAATCCAAGAGTGTACCGTGACCCGAATCCATCAACAATAAGCCAATAACATATAACAAAATGTAGCTCACAAATTATTCATCAAATCTACCAGTAAAAATCATAAAATGACATATAAATTGTAATACAAAACGAAACAGAAAACTAAAACAGATCGGAAACAATGTAAAATCAGAGATAAATTTGAGATAAAGATAAACAAAAGCAATAATTAGATTTTAGCAAACCTATAAATAAAAAAAAATGTAAAAAGGCTAGAAATTATAAAGTATATATGTAATTAACTTGAAGATAAAGAATCCTGGCGACGAAGAATCTTGATAGATCGGGAGGAGATGAGTGCGAATAGGAAAAGAGTGGTCGACGAAGGGGCTCGCGGGAGTATGACCAGACGGCGGCCGGTCAGAGAACGCCGGTGGCGATGTCGTGGGGGGGCTATAGTCGAGGACGTAGATGGAGAGAGAGAGGGGGGTGATAGAGAGAGGGAGATGGAGGGGGGAGGGAGCCGGAAAAAAACAAGTGCGGCTTAAGGGATAAGGGGGGACGCGTAGGTCAGGGGTGGGGGGTTTTATACTTTATATGATTTTGTTTTATTTTTGTTTATAAATATTTTTTATAAAATATAACTTCAATCGTTGGTTTGTTATGATAGTAGTTAAATTTGATCTGTTAGATATAACTCACGCGGATCGCTGACATGGCACTAAATATAACTGTATTCAGTCAAATTTAGGATTTTTAATTTAATATTATTAATATTATTATATAATTTGTTACCTTTTATAGGACATATAATATTAATTACTATTTTCCATACAAATATTATAATACTCTAAATATTAAAATTTATTTTTGAGAACTCATAATTTTAAGAAAATTTTGAATTCATGATTTTGATCAATTTTATCATAAATACCAAAACTAGATATGCAGTGAAATTCTCTATTGTTAAATTAATTTTTTTGTTAAAATAATCAAGGAATAACAATTAAAAATTATTGATGTTTTGAATATAACATTTTCTTTTAACCGTTTTAACATTTGTACAATTGGATTGTTCGATATTTATTTAATATTTTAGATTTAGTATGGACAAGGCACTAGTAAAAAAGTACAGGTCAAACTACTAGTTAATTATTAAAATAGAAAACCTATTACGTTTAATTTTTTCTCAACTTTTAATCTTATAACTAAAATATATAGATCTTGATATCCTTAAATTTGGATCATTTATAAACAATTTTTAAAAAACTGAAACATCGGTATGGGACTAAACACTAGTAAGAATTATTGGTCAAACTACTAGTTCACTGTTAATATAGCAAACCAAATAAATTTATTTTTTCTAAAATTTATATCATATCATTAATATATATAGATCTTTAAATTCTTATGGTTGGATCATTCATAAATTATTTTGAAAAAATCATGCCATCAATATGGGTCTAAAGAGTATTAAGAAGTACTGGTCAAACTACTAGTTGACTGTTAAAATAGCAAACCAAATAAATTTATTTTTCCCAAAATTTTTATAATATCACTTATATATGTAGATCTTCATATCCTTATTTTTGGATCATTGATAAATGTTTTCGAAAAAATCGAAACATTAATATAGGACTAAACACTATTAAGAAATATTGGTCAAACTACTAGTTGACTGTTAAAATTTCGTGTATAATTTATTCTATATTTTTTCAGAAATTTTATGCCATTTTTAAAATTTGATTTCGACCAAAATTTATTAAATTTAGTACGAAATTCGTTGGCGGAAAATTTCCCTCCATTTTTTGGCAAGGCTAATTTCGACCGAATACGGTTGAATTTAGGAGCACGGCTAAACTCAACCGTATACGGTTGCATATAAATTTGGTTGTATTTATTCGGTTCTAATAAGTAAGGCTAAATTCGACGGAATGTGGTTGAATTTAGGAGCACGGCTAAACTCAACCATATACGGTTGCATACAAATACAGTTGTATTTATTCGGTTGTAATTAGTACTAAATTTGACCGCGTAAATACGTCCATATATAAATACGACCGCATGCGGTTGAATTTAGTCGTGCCATTAAATTCAACCGAAAATGGTTGAATTTGATGTCGGTTGTATATGTGCGGTTGTATTTAGGCTTGTTTTCTTGTAGTGTTTCTTCACTAGCAATATCATTTTGTGTTAACTGTACCAAAAATTGCTTTAGCAGTACAAAAAGATGTTTCAAATTAATGGAGTAAGTAAGTTAGTATATTACTACTTTTTTTGTGTTTTAAGTATATTAAGTTCACATATATTTAAGCCTAAGTAAATTCCTTATATTAATGGAATCAATAAAATGTAATTTTATCACTTATAAACCAGAAATATGATATTTTTAGCCTTGGGGATAATAATGTGGGAGTTGTTAACACTAAGTAGGCCATGGCATGGTACACTCTCAGCTCCTGAGAGGGTAAGTTGTATACGTTATCTGTATATTCTCTGTGATTAACATCTCTGCTTCATTTACATTTAGTCTGATCCTGACTTTGTTTTATCTACATAGATTGTTTCCACTATTGCACATGAGGGCTCATGACTAGAAATCCCTGTAGGTCAACTTGGAGGGCTAGTAGAAGGTCTCCGCATTATATCATATTTATCAGTTTTATCTTAATATTGTAGTGCTATTTTGGAAAAATTAACTGTATCCGGTTTACGTAAATTGCTGGGCAGAAGTGCATGAAGCCAACTTTAAGATATTAACCTTGTACCATAAATCCATAGAGTTCAACTCTGTACAAGGTAGGAGGGTTTTCTCCACCTTGGACCATAGTATTTGTCCAAGAGATAATGATAACTTTACTTAATGGGAGAGAAATTAACAAAATGTGAGAATAAAGAGAGGGAAAAAGACACAATGGAAACACCTATGGACAACACTTACTATAACTTTTATTAATAGTAGTATTAGGCACCTTAGATGACAAATGTGTGGGTTCCATGCCCTATTTATAAAAATGTATTTCGATCTTAAAATACTTACATGAGATGTTGACTCCAAATATTTTTGATCATGAAGTGAATGACTCAGAATTGCATGTGAAAAGTGTTCCATTACAAATATTCTAATTATTCATTGATCTTACTATAGATCCCATGGTTTGAACATCCATCCTTTAGGGAAAACATTTGAAATTACTAGGGAGGCATTGTCATTGTTAAATCCCCTTTCGACTGATACTATTTTTTGATGGTTTCATTTTGTATAGTAATCAGAATTGGATTTTGAAACGTTTGACTGGCTGACTACTACCTCTTGGTTTTGCATTTTTGGGGTATCAATTTCTAATTTTGACATAGGTCTCTGAGGAACTAAAAGGGTTGGGTTTTGAAACCTGACTGTTTGTATAGTTTGAAAGGGAGTATTTGTAGGTTGGCTGGAAGAAGTGTTTTGTTGGGTAACTTTAGTTGATTTTTTTGAAGAGCTTTGGGAGGTTGTTGAGGGATTTTGGATGTTGAGGCCATGGGCTTTGATGGTTTGAAGGGCTAGAAATAATTTATTGTCTTCTTCATCTACAATTACCTTATCGATCCAGGATGTGATTGGTTTTCCTAAAGAAGTACTCGCTTTGCTTTGTTGAGTGACCGGGAGTTGTCCGGGAAAGGCTGGGGTTTTCCCCCACCTCTGCCTTTTCGAGGCATGAGACTATCTGTTTTGTAGAAACTCATGGGTCAGGAAATCAGGGACACAGTTCATATCTCCCTTAATGTGTTCAATATCAAAATAAAAAATGCTTAATAATGCTTGCCATCTGGCGAAAATTTGTTTTAATGCAATACTTTGGACATCTTTTTGTAAAACCTCTTTTGCAGATTTACAATCGACTCTAAGGAGAAATTTTTGATTTAATAAATCACTCTAAAATTTTGTAATACATAAAACAATTGAAAGTATTTCCTTTTTTATAGTGGAATAATTTCTTTGACTATCATTCCAATGTGTAGTTATAAACTGTACTATTTGTTCTTTACCATTGACTACTTGTTTTAGTATACCTCCGTACCCTAAATTAGAAGCATTTGTTTCAACTACTTTAGAAGCATTTGGATCAGCAATGTGTAGACAAGGGATTTCTAGAACCTGAGCTTTGATTTGTCGAACAATTTCGGTATGTTCAGATGACCAAGGGATGAGGTTAGTTTTAAGGCGGCCATGTAAGGGCTTCTTTGGAATTCGCTAGAGGCAATTTTGATTCCAAATGGAAGGACATTCCATTCATACTGTCCGAATAGGACCGTAAAAGCGGTTTTATATCTATCTTTTGGGTGGATTTAAATCTTCCAAAATCCTGATTTTAAATCAAATTTGGAGAATATTACCGAAGATCTTAATTTTTGTAAAAGGTATTTTTTATTAGGTATAGGGTATTGTACCCATCTTAAGGCTTTATTTCGAGGCTTATAATTGATAGCCTTGGTGTCCCTCTCTCAATTTCAGCATTTTTGTTTATATAGAAAGCTGCACAGGACCACGTGGATCTGGATTTTGATATGATTCCTTTGGATTCGAGATCAGTGATTTCTTTTCTGCAATGTTGTTCTAGGTCGGAGTTCATTTGGATAGGTCTCGCTTTTGTTGGTATTTCCTTCTCATCAAAATATTTTTTATAAGGTAAATCAATCATATGTTATTTTATATGCCAAAATGAATTTCTATTTGTTTTAGTAATTTTATGATTTTCTCTTTGATAAAGCGGTCTTGTAAATGCTTATCAATCTTGTGAGAGGAAAGATCATGTTTTAGATGGGATAATTGTATCTGTTTACCTTGTATTAAGGCATTTATCTCGTTATTATATATAGAATATGCCTTTATTGTATTGAGGTTCCTTGTTTTGGGTTTTTCAAGAAATGGGAAGGTAAGTTTAGTGTCATGGGTTTTGAAAGTAATACCTTCGTAGGTGACAGAATAGGGAGTTATTAAATTGAAGAAAGGTGTACCTAATATGACAAGATGATATATGCCTTTAACTAGGAGAAAAGATGTCTTAATTTGGAAGGTTTTATCACTGATAGAGGCATCAACCTTACTAACTACATTAAGGTTTGAGTTATTAGCGGCGTTTAATTTTTCGTTGGTATGTTGATGAAATCATTTTGGTATTATTTCTTCTTTAATGCAATTCAAATATGCTCCTGTATCTAATAAGGCAATGGTATCTAAGATAAAGTCATCTGAGAAGACAACTTTGACTTTTTTGAGATATTTTCGTTGGTATGTTTTTGTTCAGTATTTTTCTCCTCTACTTCACAAACTAGAAGGACATTTAAAGCTTTAGAATCTATCTTCTGTTGTTCTTTAAGGATTTTCAATTGTTCTTTGATTTCTTTGATTTCTTTGTGTAGGTCTTGTATTGTTGGAACGGATTTCTGGTTGGGTTTATATTGATTTAATATTATGGTCAAGTCATATGTAGTATTTATTGATGGGAGAATAGAAGGTTTTTGTTCTGGTTTGGGTTTAATTGGTCGTTGGAGTAATTTTTCTAAGAGCTCTTTTCTTATTTGGGGATCAATTATCTTTTCTATAAATTCGAGAGAATGTTCCTCATTTCTGGTGAGGACGTTGATTCATCTGTCTTCAGAGGAGGAATTGTTAGAGGAAGATGAGCTTGTTGGAATCTCATCTATTTGAAGATGTTCATCATTTGTAGACATTTCAGATTTCTCAGAGTTGGAAGATTTAAGGAGTAAAGCCGAGATTTTGTTGGATAGGCTTTCTTCTATGTTTAACTTTTGTATTTTCCTGTTAAGTCTACAGAATCTAGATATATGTCCCTTTTTCCGAATTTGTAAAAAGTTATATCTTTATTGGTTAGTTTAGTAAATTTATTTTTGTTGAAAGGTTTTTTGTTGTAGGAAGGTTTATTGTTATTATTAAAGGAAGGTTTATTATAGCACGGTTCTGTTGATTTTTTGTAGAAATGTTTAGATTTTGTGAAAGACCTTTTCTGATAAGGTCTTTGATATGGCTTGCATTCGCCATCATATTTTGTTTTTGAATAGCTTTTGTTGGGATTATAGTCAAACTGTTGACATAAAGTACCTAATTCCTGCTTTGTTCTTTTCATTTCCCATTTGAGATGTCTTTAAAGTTTTAAATCTTGACAAATCTTTAGGCCTTCTAATTGTGTTTGGCTTATGAGTTGGCCATATGTCAGGTTTTTGTAAGGTATCGGGCTTCCGTGTTCAGTTATTAAAGAAGTTCTAACTCTTTCACCGAGTAAGGTTGGGAGTTCGGCTAAGAATTTTTCCTTCCAATTTGCGTGGTTCGAGTCTTCTCTAAGCATGACTTTGGTAAGGAAAGTAGTTTATATCTTTGGAAATCACTAAGTTTTTTACATTTGGGATTATTTAAAAGCTCAGCATTCTTATCTCTCAGGTGAGAAGGGTCACCAATGAAGTGGTGTGTTGTGACTAGAATGAGTTATGCTACTGCTCCTTGGATAGGGTTTCCTTGTTCATCTAAAATGGGTTTTCCCTCTTCATCTTCTCTAATGGAATTTAGGATTTAAAGATGATTTTCAGGGGTAAGGTGATAGTCCCACCAACCTTTTAATTGGCCAGAGAACCCTGCTATGAGTAATTCAGCTATAGCTTTGTCTGGGGTTCCTATTTGGGTTGTATAAGCATTGGCTGCCATGGTCAGTTGTTGTAAATGATTTAAAATGTTATATTCAGACATTCTGTCTATATTCCATTCATAAACAAAGGATGCATTGAATTTAGACCGGGTAAAATTTCAGGTCTATTTTCAATTCCAATGTCTGGGGCTGTGAATTTTGGAATCATTTGTCGGAGGCCATGAACTTGGGGTATTTCATTTGTGAAAGCATCTTCATCTGAGTCATGATATATGATATTCAGTTGTTTAGATGAAACACTGTCACCACCTATTTGGGTTATGGCAGAGGAGGCTTCAAGTCTGCTAAGATGGTCTTTGATGGCTTTAACGAATTATGGTATATTTGTTTGAATTCATTGTTGGCTTTGTCTAGAAACTTGATTTGGTTTAAAGATGGGTTCTTGGTTATTAATACTTTTGGGGAAATATATTGTTTTTTGAATTTGGTCTCTATTCGGTTTAGTTGACTTCTTATGCTATTTAGGTGGGTGTTTGTGTAATTAACAGCAAGGATTGTATTCCTAGTATTTTTTAGTATGTCATCATCTGGTCTCTTGATAGGGTGTGCCTCGATTTTTTCACTATGAACTGTTAGTGTGACATTTCTAAAAGGTGGGTGGTGTGATTCTATAGTTCCGCTACTTGTTTCCTATTATTTCTGTTTTTGGCTCATGCTTCGAGTGATGGGGTTCAGGTAATTTGTGAATGGGAAGAATAAGTTTTGGTCAGAGGAGTATTTCCAACCAATCAAAGAATAATATTTGGATTTTGTTTTGGTTGAGAAATTCATAATAAATTTCTTGAAGTTGTGTCTTTTGTTCGTTGAAGTTGGTAAAAAACCAATTTCTTTTTCAATATTTTGGGGAGAGTAGAACTCTTCACGAAGAAAAGTTTTATTGATTTAAAATTCTATTTCAATCACATTTAGCTCACTTGGCATTTCCATATTCTCAGTTATAGAAGAGAAGGTTGGGGATGTTGGTGATGAAGGGGAAACCGTGTTTTGGTAATTTGGTGGTAATTGACTTTGTTTATAGAATGGGTGAGATATATTGGAAGAATAATCCACACCACCCATAGAGGTATTGGGTATATATGTAGAGTATCTTGGTCTTGAGGAAGTGTTAATAATAGAAGGGATTTTAGAAATCCTTCCTAAATTTAAGGTTCTTGAGGAAGCATCAGAATATCGAGAACTAATAAAAGGGGCTCGGGATGATCGATCAAAAGCAAGAGTGACTCTTCCATTATCATCTTGGTAAACTTGGTGTATTTGTGTGTTTGGTTATATTCTTTCCGGTAATCTAGGGCGAGCTACTCCTTCTAAAACCTATTAAGGGAAATGTCATGCCATTTTATGGATCGAGGAATAACTGTGTTAGACCTTGAAAGGTCAGTTTGAAGAAGGATGGTTTCTCCTTTGAGGAAAGCATTTTTATGCCCATCATCACCAATGGACATTATTGCTTTGTAATGAATTCGAAAGATTAAAGTAAACGGAATTGATCCCTCTAACATTTTATAGTTGTGAGTTTTAACTTGGAATGTCATGCCAAGGATAACATTCCTATCTTTAAGAGAAATGGATAAATTTGGATAGCAACTAAAAGATATGAGTAATTTACATAGACTTGATTCTATGGAACTTAACAGAGAGTCATTGAACTCAAGAAATCTAGCATTTCTTAAAATGGCTAATATTGAGGTGTCTAATCCTTCTTTGGTTAAGGGCTTAATTCCTACTTGGATTAAACCCATATGGATGTAATTCTATGATTTTGCTAGTTTTTCTAGGGAACTTTTGGTGAGAAGGTGAATTATTTCGAATGATTTTGATAGGTGTATGTCCCGTTCTTCGGTTTTTATTTTACAAAAAGATTTAAACATGGAACTCTCTTAATGTGATATTTCAAAACATATTAAACTATCAAATAAATTTGATTTGATTTTGAAATCTATCAAAGTCGATAATATTTTGTAATACCCTCAAATATTTAACAAATTAGTGATAATGAATGTTTCAAATCTTAAGATTTTAATACACTATTTTTGAAATTTGAGTCGAATATCTTTAGATTTGAATGAATTGGTTAAATTTATTTTTATTTCATTTTTAAAAATTCAAATGGAACAAAATAAAGTTTTAAGATATTATTTAAAATCCAGTTGATCCTCAAAATTTTTAAAATATTAAAATAATATAATTACATAAAATTTTAAAAGATTCTACAAATTTATTGTGGATTGCACCCCTTTAATATAAACCGAATACTCCAATTTTTCTATATCCAATTAACTCTTACATATTTAATTTTTCATTAATTTATATTTATATTTTAATTTTATTTAATTTTAATTATAATTTATATTTTTTATTTTATTTTT
Organism: Apium graveolens; assembly: GCF_009905375.1. NCBI lineage: Eukaryota > Viridiplantae > Streptophyta > Magnoliopsida > Apiales > Apiaceae > Apium > Apium graveolens. The sequence goes on along the minus strand of NC_133657.1, from coordinate 150,594,611 downwards.
ATTTCTATTTGAGCACTATTCATATTTTAATTTATTTTATTTTAATTTATATTTATATTTATTTGAGCACTATTTATATTTTATTTTATTTTAATTTTAATTTATATTTTTATTTCATTAATTTTTATTTTATATTTTAATTTTATTTAATTTTAATTTATATTTTTCATTTTAATTTTATTTTTATTTGAGCACTATTCATATAGATACATATTAAAATTTGAATTTCACATATTATATTTTTATATCTTTTATTTAAGAAATATTCTTTTTGGGTATCATAGAGTGTAGATAAGTGATATTTTTTGTGTTAATAGACTAAAAATGGCAATATTATGATTTTGTTACATGTTTTGTATCATTTTTACATAAATTAGTTATTTGTAATATTATTTGTAATGTTTGTTAAAAGTCTTAAGAAAAAAAATTGAGTAAAAATATCAATATAAAATGTTGCAATCCATGATCTTACAACAATGTTGTCTTTTTATGACTAAAACTTTTATTACTTATCCTCGATTTAAAAGTTAAAAATAGTGTGTGTTTTCATAATAGTCAAATTATCATCAACACGGGTTCTTATCACCAAGTCTTGTCTCGAGTGATGATTATATTTTTTAAATTTTTTGTTCAACGGTCCAACCGTACTGATGATACCTACTAATTTTTGAGATGTCTAATTCTTTTAAAAAAATTAGATTTTACATCGTGTGTTTTTATAATAGTCAAATTACGGTCAACGCCGGTTCCTATAACCAAGTCTTGTCCCGAGTGGAGATCCTATTTTTTTTAAATTCTTGTTCAACGATCAAAGTGTAGAGATGATGTTACCAACTAATTTTAGAGATGTATAATTTTTTTTAAACAAATTAGATTTCATATCGTTTATTTTTATAAAAGTCAAATTACAACCAACACGAGTTCCTTTTACAAAGTCTTGTACCGGGTGGTGATTCTATTTTTTTAAAATTATTGTTCGACGATCCAACCGTACGGATGATGTTACCTACTAATTTTAGAGATGTACAATTTATTTTAGAAAAATTGGATTTTATATCGTCTGTTTTTATAATAGTCAACACGGGTTTATGTTGCCAAGTCTTCTCGCAGGTGGTGATTCTATTTTTTTAAATTCTTTTTCGATGATCCAACCCTACGGATGATGTTACCTACTAATTTTAGAGATGTATAATTTTTTTAAAAAACATCATATTTTATATCGTGTTTTTTATATTAGTCAAATTACGGTCAACACGGGTTCCTATTACCAAGTCTTGTACCGGGTGGTGATTCTATATTTTAAAAATTCTTGTTCGACGATCACCATACGGATGTTGTTACCTACTAATTTTAGAGATGAACAATTTTTTTAGAGGTGTAATTTTTTAAAAAAATTATACGAATAATTGCTCCTATTGAATTTAGAGACGTGTATTTTTTTTAAAAAAAATTATGATTATATACAGTGTTTCTTTTTAATAGTAAATTCCGATTATATATAGTGTGACTTTTTAATAGTAAACCATGTAGTACCAATTGATTTTATCATTATCATGTTATTTTGACATTATTTTACATTAGTTGTACAATTTTATTATAATATTGAAATTTTTTAATATTTAATAAAAAAAATGAAAAATTAATTAAAAGAAATTTAGACACAGATTTGCAGAGTTCCGAAGTCAAATATTTGGGCGGTTATTTCCCCCTTAACGAAAAATTGGCCGGGCTATTTCCCCCAATTGAAATTTCACCAAACTTAAATTTCCCCCAAATATCACTTTCTCAAGTGCTATATCTCTCAAGATAAGTCGCCTCCATTTATTAGTTTCTCAATATCACACTTCCACCTTCACATCAGGAGCCTTGGCCAACGCATCGGTGCTTATCTTGCCGTCAGAGAAGACAGTGTCGTCAGTGCTGTAGTCGGAGTTTAGTTTCTAGGAGCAGTTTGTAGATTCATGCTTGAGATCGATGGGGGATGACGAAATTACTTCGCTGAAGATGGAGGATGTGGTTATATTAAGACAGAAGCTCGATTCGCTCTATTAGCTTTCAATCTGTGAAAGCATGTTGTTGTTAATACTAATTTTCTGTACTTATATTGTTGAAAAAAGATGAGGAATAGATCAAGTTTATGTGTGTATGTGTGTACGAGAATAAAATATAATTTTATTTTATCATGAATTAATATATATATTTTGATTTTAATAGTGGTTGATATGAATTGTGCAGGTGAGCTTGTGTTGGTGTATTCTTTAAGGGCCAAGGCTTTAGTGAATCAGTTTTTTTTTTTGTCTTTTATAATTTTTATGCATTTAGTGGTTCGTTTTGTTTCTATTTTTTCCTAATTGAGACATTCATGCATACGGTTGAAAGAAATGTTCCAATGAAATTTGTGAATATTGGATTTCAAAATAATTATAATCACCAAGAACTATCATTTTAATATTATTTGTAAGGAATACATTAGGACTCTCTTGGAATCTCTCTTAATGATTTTGTTTAGAAGCCACATTTGGTGAACTTTGTGTTGTGTGGACAATCTATCAAGCACCCTCACCCTCAAATCATAATATTCTAGTATAAGCTATTACTCGCTCGCGACTCTTTACAATTTTTCAAGTCTTATTGATGTAGGAAGACATGGCTTAATATTATATATTATTTTGTTTAAACCAAGTTCATAAGACATATTATAATTCTATTTTTATTTAAATAATTCTACTATAAATATTAATCTATTTATGAGAGTGTTTTATTCTAAATATTGTTTTAATTACCGTGACAAGAACCACTACCAACCAAACTTTCATTGTTTCAATACAAATTTCAAAACATATTAAACTATACTATAAATAAAAAAATTTAAATAGATTATAAAATCTATTAAATTCAATAAGCTTTTTTAATACAATCAATTTTTTAACAAATTATTAATAATGAATGTCGCATAGCTCAAGTTTTTAAAATAATATTTTTAAAATTGTGAGTCGAATATCGTAAGATTTCAATGGATTGATTAAATTTATTTTTCAAAATTCAAATGGAATACAGTAAAAATTTAAAATATTATTTAAAATCCAGTGATCCTCAAAATTTTCAAATTGAAAATTAATATAATTACATAAATTTGAAAAGATTGTTCAAATTTATTGTGGAATACACTTTTTAATATAAGCTGAATACTCCAATTTTTCTATATCCAACTAAAACTTAAAAAAATTTAAATGAAAATATATTTAACTCTAAAATTAATTTGAGTAATAACAACTGAGAGATTACTTTATACTTTTCATTTTAATTTTATTTATATTTGAGTACTATTCTATATTAATATATAGTAAAATTTTAATTTCACTAATTATATTTTTATAGCTTTCATTTCAAAAATATTTTTTTAGGGTATGAGAGAGTGTATAATATTGCTTATCTTGATGATATTTTTTCTGTGAGTGGGATAACATATTAAGATTTATTTAACTCTTTTATATCATATCTACCAACAATATTTGTAATACTATTTGTTATGTATGTTAAAATTCTTAGTAAACAAAATTGAGAAAAAATATTAATAAAAAATGTTGCAATGCATGTTCTTACAACAATATTGTCTTTTTATAACTAAAACATTTACTACTTATTCTGAATTTGGAAGTTACAATTTAACTGAAACATAAAATGAATGGAATCACTAGGAAATCATTATCTAACTAGCTCTTGCTGTTGATGTGTTGTTGTCAAGCTCCTTGTCACCATGTTTCTAATAGTAATGCTTGTTAATACCTCTCACAGGGCATGTTGTGTGTTTTTAGGTGTGCCTGCAGGTTCTTCAATGTGCCCCTACTTTCCTTTCCCTAATTTGTTGGACAAGTTTTATCATAGAATTCCAGCACCCTCATCATATGAAATGTTGAATATTGGTTCATAATCATTCCCAATATAGGCAGGAGAAAGGTAATGGCCACTTAAAAGGAGTACCATGTGGCTGAATCTTACTGTATCTTTCTGTGTTACTATCATTTCCCATGCTCAGTTTCAGAATTGCTTCACTACTCTCCTTGATAACTCCTGGTGGCAGGGCTGCTCCTTTGACGCCGTCCTGGATCCTTTGCCGTTGTAGAGGTGTAGCTGTGGTTGGGTTCCTACAAAACAACACCGGAAGGGGGGTTGGAGTCCCGCGGCGCCTCCGGCGTGAGAGTAAGAACTAGCTTTTTGGGAAGATGAAGATGAATATGAATGTAAGGTTGATACCTTTAGATCATAGCCATTGGTTCTGGGAGCGGAGGACACCTGGCTGGAGTGGATGCATTACACGTGTTAGTACGGGACTAGCCTAGGAATGTTCTGAGGATCCTCTGACATGTGCCTTGATTACTCCCATGATTGATGTGTGGCAGTTGTCCACGTCACGTACCTGGGCCAACGTCTCACGTGCTGGGATTTATCAAGGTTATGCTTGCGGGACTGAGCTCGTTAGGAGTGGTAGTGTGCGGGACTACTCCTTCCAGGAGCTGCGTGGAGTCAGGGGCCTAGGAATAGCCCCCCCAGGAGCTGCATGGAGTTAGGGGCTTAAGAGTAGTCCTTCCAGGAGCTGTATTGGGTTAGGGGCTTAGGAGTAGTCCTTCCAGGAGCTGTATGGAGTTAGGAGCTTAGGAGTAGTCCTACCAGGAGCTATATGTACTATCATGTGCCCCCCACTCCCTTATGCAGATTTTCTGGATGGGGGAGTGAATTTGTGTTTGTCTGTAGAACGTGAGCTTTTGATTGTTGTGTTAGAAGAATTTGGGCTTTTCTTGCTCCCTAGTCCGGATTTCGATGAGTTCGGCGAATCAGGACTAAGGTGGTTGTCCTTGTTAAGAGTTGAGATTTTCTTGCCTCCCAGTCCGGATTGCTCAGAGTTCAACGAATCAGGACTAAAGTGGTTGTCCTTGTCAGGAGTTGAGCTTTTCTTTCCCCCCAATCCGGATTACGTTGAGTTCGGCGAATCATGACTAAGGTGGTTGTACTTGCTAGGAGTTGAGCTTTTCTGGCCCCCCCAGTCCGGATTGCACTGAGTTCGGCGAATCAGGACTAAGGTGGTTGTCCTTGTCAGGAGTTGAGCTTTTGTTGTCCCCCAGTCCGGATTGGGTTGAGTTCTGCGAATCAGGACTAAGGTGGTTGTCTTTAGCAGGAGTTGAGCTTTTATTGCCCCCAGTCCGGATTGCGTTGAGTTCTGCGAATCAGGACTAAGGTGGTTGTCTTTCGAATGAGTTGAACTTTTCTTGCCCCCAGTCCGAATTGCGTTGAGTTCTGCGAATCAGGACTAAGGTGGTTGTCTTTAGCAGGAGTTGAGCTTTTCTTGCCCTCCAGTCCGGATTGTGTTGAGTTCTGCGAATCGGGACTAAGGTGGTTGTCTTTGGAAGGAGTTGAGTTTTTCTTATCCCCCAGTCCGGATTGCGTTATGTTCTACGAATCAGGACTAAGGTGGTTGTCTTTAGCAGGAGTTGAGCTTTTCTTGCCCCCCAGTCCAGATTGCGTTGTGTTCTGCGAATCAAGACTAAGGTGGTTGTCTTTAGCAGGAGTCGAGCTTTTCTTGCCCCCCAGTCCGGATTGCTGAGTGAGAAGGAGTCTGGACTTGAAAGTTAAAATGGTTTTAGGGGTTTCCCCCCAATTATTTGAATTATTACAGCTGTAAGGATATGGAAAGACGTGCCGTAATAATTAATCTTTAATAATTACTACTTATGATGGTCGGCTAGGATTGTGCCACGTGGCGTGGCTATTGGATTTTTTTACTACCTCTATAAAAGGAGGGGCTGCCATCTTTCTTTAGTTTTTACTTTTCTTCATCTTCTCTTCTCCGTTTTCTCTCTTTTCTCTGGAGTTTTTCCGTCGAGATTTCTTGCTGGTGCGCCGCCGTTGTCTGGTCTTCTCCAATCTCTCTTTAATCTCTTCATTTGTAAGTTTCCTTTTCTTATTCTCTTTGTTTGCTCCTTTCTTTTAGTTTGTTTTCCAATTGGGTTTTGTGTTTCTTCTATATTGCTTGTATGTTTTTTGTGTTTAGTTTTTGGTTTAATTTTTTTGTATATCTGTATGTATACGGTTTTTCGGCATGTTTTTGTGTTTTGATTTTGGTTGATAGTGTTTCTGGAATTAGGGTTTTTCGTTAGGGTCCGGACTTATGTATCTAGTTCGGACTAATAGGCTAGGATTGTATGTTTAGCTTCGGGGGTTTCCAGTCCGGGATGACTGTTTAGTTTTGAATTTTGGATTGGGTCTCCGGGCTGTTCACTTTTAACTTGTAATAAAATTGAATCATAGGGTAGTCCGGACCATGTAGCTTTCACGATAAACAAACTGTAGGATTTTAGACTGACCTTTGTAATTTGTTTTAGGTTTATGGTCCGGACTAAAGCTCTTGCCAAGGCCTATATAAGTTGCTATCCGGGGCCGTCTAGTTCGGATTCTGAGTCTTCTGATAGTTCTGAACGAGTTGAAATGGGGAAGAAAGCTTCTACTTCGGACTCTGAGGCCATAACGAAGCTTTCAGTTGCCAAGATCTCTTCCAGGAAGGTACCTTGTAGCCCGAAGGGGCTGTGGGTGGAGAATCTCAGATATTTCATTACTAAGAGTGAGGAGATAGAGGATAGCTTTTATTATAGGAGCATTAGATCCGGATATGCAAGACAACAAAACGCTGGTCCGGGACCTTACGATAGGAAAGCGTTTGATAGGAAGTTTGCGAATAGCATAGTGGCTAAAGAGCACTATGATCTAAAGGATGAGTATGCTGTGCTAAATAATGAAGCTCATGATTCTGTGGTCCGGGCTGCTTTTCAGTTGGATCACCGGATTGAGTGGAGGTGGCCGACTCCGGATAAAAGGGCTCATCACAGGTCGGCTGATGGATTCGTTCCAGTGTGGTTGGAGCATCTCCGGTCTGGATGGAATCCATACTGGCATCTGTTTCTAAAGCATTTGTGCAAGTACGTATACAAGATTTCTCCAATGCAAATAACGCCTAATGGAATAAAGTGGATGACTTGGTTCATTGCTACTTGCAACCAATTTAAAGTTCAGCCCACGTTCAAGCCGTGGCATCACATCTTTCATTTGGTCCGGTCCAGCCAGTTCCCTTTATATGAACTTCGGTTCCGGGCTCCGGAGTGCGGCTACGGTGGCTCTTACAGGCCTGTTATTTAACAATCTTCGCTGAAGTATTGGAATGGGGAGTTGATCATGCTCCGGGGTTTAGACTTATACTATCTCCCCCATATGGCTTCTGAAGGGGTCCGGACTCACTTCCGTAGGGATGTGCTCCGGGGTGATGCCATCCGGTTAATTTTTGCCTTTTGTGAATCTCTGGGTTCCCAAATGACCCGAGATACTTTTATGAATCACAGAACTTTGCATTGGCTAGGCGGTAAGTAGTTTTCTTTTCTGTCCGGAGCTCTTATATGTTTCCTATTTGCTTTCATATGCTTTTGTTGTTTATTGGCTTTGACTGGTGGTTTTTTTTGTTTCTTGTAGGTTTGCCACACTATAATCTGGATATATCATCTTCTGCGTACAATGATGCGTTGAAAGGTCTTCGAAAGGCTTTCAAGTTGCCTAAGAAGAATGTTGCTGTTGGGTCCGGATCTAACGCCTCGGCTGAGGAGGGATCCCAGAGCAATACGGTTCAAAATCCGGAGCCTGAAGTTGCTGTTGATCATCCTGGTCCGGAGCTGGATGCTGAAGTTGAGATTGGAGATCAGTTTGCTAATTTGGAGGACCTTACTCCTATAAGCGAGGCTCCGGGTGGAGATTCTGGGAGGAGGAGGAAGAGGCTTCGCACCCTTGGAAGTAAGCCTCCCCGGGCCGAAAAGTTTAAAGCTGGTTCCGGGTCCGGGGGCTGGAAAGGGGAAAAATGTTGAAGGAGAGAGTCTGCATGTAAGTGATCCGAGGCTGGAGGAAAAAGTCGCTCGCTTCATGGTCGGGATTCCTACTCAAACTGAGTGGGGGAGGATGAATGAGTCCGGATTCGATGTGACTATGAAGGAGTGTTCCCGGCTCTGGGGTCAGGTATTTCTTCTTTCTGTTATTGTTTCTTGTGCTGTTTTGCCTTAGAATATTTTTCTAAGTTTATCTGTTTTTTGCAGCTTGATGGGTATATGGACGGATCCGCCTCTCTTGCATACAATGAGCTCAAAGGTTTCCGGACTGCTGTTGCTGATAAGGATGCTGAGATTAGCCGGCTCCGGGACCAGATCATCGTGAAGGATAATTCTTTGTCCGGGTTGAACAAGCACCTGAATGAAGTGACTATCCGGGCTAACAATGCTGAGAAAGAGGTTCCTGACTTAAAATCTGAATTGGCTGAGCTCCGGAGGCAGATGTCTGCTGTGCGTCCAGAGGCTGAGGTTATAGACGAGTTTAAAAGATCTGAGGAGTACGATAGAGCCTTTGCCAATGCTGGTGCTCCGGAGATAGCTCGGTGCTGGTTGATTGTTGAAAGGCATATCAAGACCAATCCGGAGGCCGATTGGGATAGCTTCGTCTCTGAGTTTATTAAGGCCAAGGAAGATATGGAGCTCGGATTAGGGGAACCGGAGCCATTCGACGGCCCCTGTCCCAGCTTCCTTCCTTCCACTGCTCCGGACTCGGCCTTATTTTTATAAACTTGCTATTTGTCGAATAATTTGATATATTTGATCCTTGTAATATTCGTACTTTGCTCTGGGCTCGTTTGAGTCCGATGAATCTCTAATATTTGTTTTCCTTGCTATTATTTTACTCTGTTTCTGTAGTTTATTTTTGCCTTAAAATATTTTTCCAAGTAAAATTTATTGCTCTAGTCCTGACTAACCTTCTTGTCCGGACTAGTAGAGGCCTTTTAGTTAGAAAATTAATTCTAAGTAAAAGTGGTTGATCTAGTCCTGACTAATAGCTTGTCCGGACTAGTGGTTGCTTTTAGTTCGAAAATTAATTCTAAGTAAAAATTGGTTGCTCTAGTCCTGACTAATAGCTTGTCCGGACTAGTGGTTGCTTTAAGTTAGAAAATTAATTCTAAGTAAAAATTGGTTGCTCTAGTCCTGACTAATAGCTTGTCCGGACTAGTGGTTGCTTTAAGTTATAAAATTAATTCTAAGTAAAAATTGGTTGCTCTAGTCCTGACTAATAGCTTGTCCGAACTAGTGGTTGTTTTTAAAAAATATGCAAATTAAAGAAAAAGCTTTTCATTGATCATTCATACAAGATAGAGGGAGAAACAGATTGGTTGCTTGCCATATTGGCTACAAGTTTTTTGGTTGCTTTGTTTGCTTTACTACTGGTAGAATTTCCTTAGCCTTAGTTCATGCCAAGTGTTTGGGACTTCTGAGCCATCCATGTTCAGGAGCTTGTAGGTTCTTGGCCTGAGGACTTCTTTGATTTTGTATGGTCCTTCCCATTTAGGCATTAACTTTCCGGTGTTTGTGGGATCTGATGTTTCAATGTCTTGAAGAACTAAGTCTCCAACTTGGAAGTTTTTGACTCTTGACTTCTTACTGAAGTGCTCTCTTATTTTCTCCTTGTATTTTTCCATCCTTTTTACAGCCTGGTCCGGGACCTCATCAATTAGTTCCATGTTTGTTTTGAGTCCTTCTTTATTTGCTTCTTCTTCAAAGTTTATTGCTCTGTGGGAAGGAGAGCCCACTTCAATAGGCAGCATTGCTTCTGTTCCATAAGCTAGTTTGAATGGAGTTTCTCCGGTGCTTGTCCTTGGGCTTATCTTGTAGGACCAAAGTATGCTTGGTAGTTCTTCTGGCCACTTGCTTTTGCTTTCTTTGAGTCTTTTCTCGATACCTCGGAGCAGGATTCTGTTGTTTACTTCTTCTTGGCTATTTCCTTGGGGATATGCCACTGATATAATTTTTGTGCTTGATCCTGCGCTCTTGGAGGTAGGACTCGAACTCTGATCCAATGAATTGGGGCCCGTTGTCTGATACTAGGACTCGTGGTATCCCAAACCTCATCAAAATGTTATCCATAAACTTTATGCAGTCTTGCTGATTGATTGTCCTCATTGCTTTTGCTTCAACCCAATTTGTCATGTAGTCAATAGAGACTAGTAGGTACCTGAGGTCTCCTTTTGCTCGATGGAAGGGTCCCATAATATCAATACCCCAAAAAGCGAAGGGGATAGGTGACAGGACTAAGGATGGTAGGACTGGGCTTATCCGGGATACATTGCTGAAGAACTGGCATTACTTGCACTTCTTGATGAATTCTATTGCATCATGATGAATGGTTGGCCAGTAGTAGCCTTGTCTTATAATCTTATGAGCTAGGGCCTTTGCAGACATGTGGTCTCCGTATATCCCTTCATGCACTTCTGCCAAACAGTACTTTGCTTCTTCTGGGCCAATGAATTTCAGGATAGGATATGAGAAGGTCATGCAGTACAATACTCCTTCTTCGAGGAAGAACTTTGCTGCTTTTGCTTTCAATCTTTGAGCTTTTCCTTTGTCTTCTGGGAGCTCCCCTTTGTCCAAGTAGTTTATGAAGGGAGTCATCCAATTTTGAGTGCTTTCTATCTCCAAGACCTCTCCGGATTCAATGGATGGTTTGTGGAGTTCTTCGAAGTAGACTGAGCAGTCCAGATCTTATGAATTCCGGACTAATTTGGATAGGATATCCACTTCTTAATTTTCTTCTCAGCATATCTGAAGGACTTGGTGGCTTGGAATTGAAACTAAGTAGCTCTGAACCAGTGCTTGGTACTTCTCCAGAGTAGGGTCCTTTGCTAAGTATTCTCCATTTGTTTGCTTGACCACTATCTGGGAGTCACTGTATATTTTTAAGTCCTGGACCCTTAGAGTCCGGGAGAGCTTTAGTCCTTCGATTAATGCCTCATATTCTGCTTGATTGTTTGTTGTTGGGAAGCTGAAAGATATAACTGTCTGAATCTTGAATCCTACTGGACTCTTGAGTATGAGTCCGGCTCCTGACCTCTCGCTTGTTGAAGAACCATCTACGTTTAAGGTCCAGGCTCCCGGACTTGTATCATTTTTTGGGTCCTGGTCCATGTCCATTGGTTCTGGGTCTTCTTCTGGGAAGCTGCATTCGATTATGAAGTCTGTAAGAGCTTGAGCTTTGATTACAGTCCTGGGAATGAAGATTAGGTTGAACTGGCTCAATTCCACAGCCCAATTGACAAGTCTTCCCGATATATCTGGCTTTTGGATTATTTTCCTTAGTGGATTTTTGGCTTGTGCTCCTGCTGACAAGTATAAGTAGAGAGGTTCTCCTGGCTTAGCTTTAGTTAGGATTGGTGGCTGAGAGAGGTAGGACTTGATTTCCTCGAATGCTTTCTGGCACTCCGGATTCCAGTTTACCTCTTTCTTGTTGGTTGCTCCTTTGAGTAAATCAAAGAAAGGTAGGCACCTCTCTGCTAGCTTTGAGACAAATCTCCTGAGTGCTGCTAGGGATCCTGCTAGTTTCTGCACATCTTTTTGGGTCCTTGGAGCTTTCACCTCCTGGATTGCTTTTATTTTCTCCGGATTGGCTTCTATGCCTCCGTTGCTGATCATGAATCCTAGGAACTTTCCTGCTCCTACTCCGAAGGTGCATTTCTCCGGATTCAGCTTTAGTTGGTTCTTCTTTAGGTTGTCAAAGCATTCCTTCAGATCTTCCATGTGCCCTAGTATAGTTGTTGATTTGGAAATCATGTCATCGACATAACACTCCAAGTTCCTCCCAATCTGGGACTTGAATATCTTGTTCTTGGCTCTTTGGTAAGTGGATCATGCGCTGGTAAGCCCGAAGGGTAGCATCACATAGGCGTAGACTGCTCTGTGAGTTATTAATACTGTCTTAGTAATGTCCTTTGGGTTCATCTTTATCTGGTTGTATGCGGAGAAGGCATCCATGAAACTTAGCATGACATGTCCTGAGGTGGCATCTATCAGTTGATCAATATTTGAGAGAGAGTATGGGTCCTTCGGGCACGTATCATTCAGGTCCGTGTAGTCCACACACATTCTCCATTTGCCGTTGGACTTCTTCACCATGACCACATTAGCTAGCCACTCCGGATAATTGATTTCTTTGATGATCCCTGCTTTGAGTAGCTTTTCCACTTCTTCGTCGATTGCTCTTTGCCTCTCCGGAGCAAAGTTTCTTCTCTTCTGCTTGACTGGTTTTCTGTTGGGGTTGACATCCAAGTTGTGCATTGCTATGGACTCATGTAATCCTGGCATGTCTCTTGGACTCCAGGCAAAAACATCTCTGTACTCCCGGAACAGGGATACTAATCTCTCCTTGAAGGACTCCTCGAGTCCTGACCCAACTTTCATTTTTTTGCTAGAATTGCTTTCGTTTACCTGGACTTCTTCTGTTTCAACTACGGAATCAATTTTTGCTTGTTCTTTTATTGAAATCATTTGATGAATCCTGGCTCCAGAGTTCTTCTTTAGATAGTTGTTTGCTTGTTCAGGTTCTTCGGTTGCTTGCATTGTAGGACAAGGTTGGTCTAAGACTCGATTTGTCTTGTCCAGTACCATGACTTGGTTGCTTGCCAGTTCTTTTGGACTTGTTTTGTTTTCTTCTTCCCTTGTCCGGGGTCGGTGCTTCTTCATGCTTTGTTGCTTGCGAAGGACCGTAGCCTTCCTCTTGTTATCTTGATGGGTTTCTGCCATAATTAACCCTTGGTTGTAGCATGTTTCAGCAACTCCGTAATCTCCTTTAATCTCCCCGACTCCCGTCGGGGTTGGGAACTTGATCTTGAGATGGGAGATTGAAGTTATTGCTTGCATCATGGTTAGGGCTGATCTGCCAATGATTCCGTTGTATGAGGAAGGAGCGTTGATCACATAAAATTTGATTACATGAGTCACTTGGTTAGGAGCAGTTCCGAAAATGACTGGTAGGTACAAAGTTCCTTGGATTGGGACTAAGTTAGCGCCGAAACCATAGAGTGGGTCCTCCGGCACTCATTTGAGTGGACGCTTCCTAACTGCATTCTATCTACTGTGTGCTTGAAGAGGATATTTACCGAGGAGCCATTGTCTATGAGCATTCTTCTTACTTCATTATCGAAAATGTCTAGAGTGACAACCAAAGCTGCATTGTGATTAGGGTTGACTCCTTCGTAGTCCTTGTTGCTGAAGGATATCACCAGTTTTGAGAGTGATTGGATTGAGAGCACTTCTTCGCCGAAGTTCGGGCTCCGGGGTGGGGAGTAGGATCCTCCTAGGACCACATTGACAACATTCTTTCCTTTCTTCTGCGCTTCCCCCCTGCTGTTGTCCCGAACTAAGTACTTGTTCATATTCCCCTTCTTCACTTGGTCCTCAATGAAGTACTTGAGTGATAAGCAATTCTCGGTCTTGTGGCCATGGGTCTCGTGATAATCATACTGCCTATTGTAGGGCCTGCTCTCCGGAGGAGTTTGTATTGGCTTCAGGAGGATAATAGAAAGGCTTGTCTTTGACTTCTTTCAAGATTTCCTCCCAGGTCATGTTGAGAGGAGTCCAGTCCGGCTCCTACTTCGGCTCCCGAGCTTGCTTCACAGGTCCTGGGTCGCTGTTCAACTCCTGCTTAGGACCAAGTCTTTGGAAAACCGGGTTGGCTTGTCTTTCTTTGCTTTGGTTACTTTGCTTGAATTTCTTGTCCTGATGGTAACCCCCTTTCGGTGGGTCATCAGTGTTTTTACTCCTGGACCCCCCATCCCGGGTCATCCTCATTGCCTGGAGCACATCTATTTCCTTAATGAATCTGGCAGCCATTGAGTAAGCTGTTGTCAGGCTTTGCGGCTCCTTATTGATTAGCTCCACTATATATTTCTCACTGTGCTCTGGATCCAAGTTTCTTCTGAAAATGCTTAAAGCTTCCCTCTCATCTAAACTTGAAACTTTATTGATTGCTTCCTGGAACCGGCGTATGTATGCAGAAAGGGACTCATTGTCATGCTGCCGGATTGTCTCCAGGTGACACATGTGCATTTCGTGCGTTTTGTTTGCCCAAAATCTTCGAAAGAAGGAGGCTCGAAATTCCTTCCAAGAGTGGATGCTGCGGGAGAAGATTCTGCTAAACCATCTCTGGGCCCCTCCCTTAAGAGTTGAAGTGAAGAACCTTGATTTCGTCAAGTCGTTGTAGTAGTATATCTGCTCTATCTGCTCAAAGTAGTTTAGGTGGTCCTCTGGGTCTCTTAGACCATCAAAGGAGTCAAAGTTGTAATGTTTCAAGTCCCACTGCCGGGGGATAGCTTCCAAGGAATGGCTGAAAGGAGTGACTGTTTCTCCAATCTCCACCCCTGAGTCTCTGTCCATCTTTCTCTGGAATTCATAGATCATGTTTTTGAGGTCCTTCTGCTTCTCTTCTTCTTCATCGTCAGAAATCAGCTCCGCAGTAGGGTCTCTCCGGGTCCTTTTGCTCCTAGACTTGGCCAACAGCTTCTCTTCTTCTAATTGCATTCTCTTTTGGATCTTTAGCTCAAGCCTTGCTTCTTCTTCTTTCCTGATTTGCTCCCGGACTTCTTACAATTTTCTCTGTTTAGCAGCTTCTGCTTCTTTCTTGCCTTGATCTTTTTTGCTTTTCTTTCATTTGGCTCTAATGCGGTCGAACACAGACCTCTTTGATTGTTGGGAGTCCCCGGACTCCTCCGGCTCCTCCTCTAGTTTGGCTTCTTCTTGGAGCCGGGTCTGCTCCTTTCTGTATAGTCTGATTACTTTTGCTAGTTCATCACTTGTAAGGTTAGCCATGTGCTCTTCGGCTACTGGAACATTGGTGTACTTGTACTGATTGAGCTCTATGAGGGTCCTGGCATCTCTGGTGTTTACAATTCTCTCCACTACAGGAGTGTGTAGTGGCTGCTCCTGGAATGTTTCTCTCTCGGCTCCTGGGTCAAGAGCCCGGGAGTGGTCCGGCTCCTAGACATTTCTCAACAATGTCTAGGAGTGGTCCGGCTCCTAGACATTTCTCCTAGCACTAGCGGATGGTCTTCCAGAGGTATTCTTTCCTGGTCTTGCCATTTCTCAACAATGCCAACAACAAACAACAACAATATGCCATAAAGAATATCGGTCTAAGGTTGCTTTATGAAATTTGCAGAAACTACCCAGAATAACAACAAAAACTAACAAATAGCTTCCTGAGAGCAGTTTAAACAATTCCTTGGGACTACTCAACGATGTACTATAACGCAAACGCCATATTCAAACTAGAGCAATAACGATTAAAACAAGCGATAGCTCACACAAACGTGGCTTAAATCAACAAAACGGGCTCACACAAACGCGGCCTAAAATAACGAGCACACACAAACGTGGCTGAAATGAACAACATTCATATTTATGGAAAAGGTTGGTTGCTTGGGTTCTTACAAGTTTGAATAAATAGACTCTTTGAAGAGTTTGTTGATGAAGGTGAATCCAGGGACACCTAGACCCAAGGATGGAGAGCCCCTCCTTCTAGCGCCAAATGATAACTCCTGGTGGCGGGGCTGCTCCTTCGACGCCGTCCTGGATCCTTCGCCGCTGTAAAGGTGTAGTTGTGGTTGGGTTCCTACAAAACAACACCGGAACGGGGGTTGGAATCCCGCGGCGCCTCCGGCGTGAGAGTGAGAACTAACTTTTTGGGAAGATGAAGATGAATATGAATGTAAGGTTGATGTGTGTGTATATGAGTGTGAGAGAGTGATTAACCCCAAAACCTCACCTTCTCGGGCTATTTATAGCCCAAGGGTAGGGTTTTGGGGTTGGTACCTTTAGATCATAGCCATTGGTTCTGGGAGCGGAGGACACCTGGCTGGAGTGGATGCTTTACACGTGTCAGTGCGGGACTCGCCGAGGAATGTTTTGAGGATCCTCACACTTGCCTTGATTACTCCTATGATTGATGTGTGACAGTTGTCCCCGTCACGTGCCTGGGCCAACATCTCACGTGCTGGGATTTATCAAGGTTATGCTTGCGGGACTGAGCTGGTTAGGAGTGGTAGTGTGCGGGACTACTCCTTCCAGGAGCTGCGTGGAGTCAGGGGCCTAGGTGTAGCCTTCCCAGGAGCTGCATGGAGTTAGGGGCTTAGGAGTAGTTCTTCCAGGAGCTGTATGGGGTTAGGAGTTTAGGAGTAGTCTTTCCAAGAGGTATATGGAGTTAGGAGCTTAGGAGTAGTCCTACCAGGAGCTATATGTACTATCACTCCTCAATATGGAATTCCAAGGAAAATGATCAGCCGTCTATGTTGATACAAAGGTTGTTATAGTCAACAACAAAATTCCAGCCACCAGTACTTCTCTAATAATTTGATGCATCATAAATAATCCTCTAATATATCCTATTGATCATAATATGTATAAATACATACAAACAGAAAAAATCAAGGTTTAGAAAACAATAGATTAAAATGATATTATTTAGAAATTACTCTTTTGAGATTTAGAGTATGAAATCTTTGTATCAATCTATTTGTACCTTTTAGCACAAGAACTGGGAAATCCTCTTCTGATGCACTATGCCCTTCATTATTATCGGAGCTAAAATGAGCGCCCATGAATTACTATCTATTTTGATCAAATGGGTTTTAGTTAACAGTCTGAACAAAATCATATAAAAGCTACAGGAAGCCAAGATATGTGTCTATCCTAAATTTGTGTGTGACTTATAGATTTCTTCTTCATTATCTACAATAGCGGCCACAAGTTCTCCATCAACATGTTTTCCATCAACTTATATATGAACGATTGTAATGTAGGGTTACGGTTAGAGCACAGATAAAATGTGTGGACCCTTGAGTGTGTCCGCAACCTTCTCTTAATGGGCCTGTGTCTCAAAACTTTTACCGATTAACTATCAAGCCCAAATTAACCATGTTAATCTCCTCATCCTTTGTACTATTATAATTTATTTTAAATAACTTTTTTCATATCATTTTTCTTCTCAAAAAATAAAGATGTACTACTGATAATTGAATCAAATCAAAAACTTTATTTAACAATTGAGAATTTTATAAATTATTTTATTTAACGGTTGAGAATTTTATAAATTATTTTTACGCACGATTAATTTTAAGAAATATATCGAATTTTATAATAATTGTTATCTTAAAAATGTCAATAAAAAAATTGACCAGCATTCACAAATTTTTAAAACTTGTTCTAAAATTATTAAATTGCAAAATAAGAACTCTAATATTTATTTTCATATGTACAAATGTTACGGACACATGAATTTTTTATTTTATTCTATATAAAAATGAAAAGTGTTACAATTATAAGTTGTAAGATAATCATTTGCCCATTTATGCTCAAATTGTGTTACAAATTTCTAAATATTTGTTTTTTAAACTTATACTTTTTCATAGATTTTTTATTATTTTTTGTTACTGCTTTTCTTTCATTCCTTTCATAAGTTGAAATTACAAGCATTTTAATATTGGACCATTTTATGATAAGATAAATATATAATTATTGATTTATCAAATTAAAACATAACATATCTCAATATCAATTTTGTTTAAATAAAACAATTTGGTGAGTAAATTATATGGTGTGTTAGTGTAAGAAAATATAAACTTATGACTTTGGAAATGGGTTTCATGTCATATATATATATATATATATATATATATATATATATATATATAGGGCTGAGTTCTATGGAGTTCACCTTTTTATCGGAGTCCTCAGAGTCCATTACGTTCTGCAAATAAAATATATTGTAAAACGTGTTATTTTGCAAAACATGTTACACAAATAGCATAACTTCAACAAAATCATGCAAATCTCATATATTTACGGTACAATATGTATGTTCTGCAATATGTTCTGCAACATAAACATTTATGTTCTGCAAACTAAACATGTTTTGTAGAATATATATTTTTGCAATGTTCTCCTTGTAAAATGTATGCAATCTACAAGATTTTTGATAGAATAGTGATGTTTGTCGAAAAATAATATGTTTTGCAATATTTTAAGCTATATTTTACTTGCAGAACATATATGGACTCCGAGGACTCCAATTAAAGGTGGACTCCATAGAAATATATATATATTGATAATTCAATGTTAGTTGTAATATATAGCCAAGTCCACTCTACAAAATATGAAAAAAAAATTGAACTACTTTATATTTTAAAAATATAAAGATTTTATGTAGTTTATAAACAAATAGCTCGCATAATCTAAAATTATTATAAATATTTAAAAAAATAGCTAAAGAATCTCAAAATACAATTAAAAATTCTTGACAGAATTATATAGTTTCCATTCTTTAAACTATTTTATAGTATATCTCATAATTCTGATATTAGTGTAAAAAATATTACATGTTCTTTTTAATTTGATTATTTATAAAATTCTTAAATAATTAAATAATAATGAACCATTTTTTAAAAAATTGAACACCAACTAAAAATTCACACTTTCTACAACTTCATCAATTATTAAAGTAAAATTTAGCAACCATAATATATTATTACAATGTAAAATCATGTATTATATATTTCTTTTATCTAGAAAAACTAATGATACAAATAGAAGTTACAATTTATGTAAAGAAATAATTTTAATGGAAATGTTTGTGTGCAGTTGACATAAAATCACTAGAATGACAACAACATTTCTAAATTTATTTCATTCAACCATTTAAGTGTAGACTTTTCATTTTTTTATAGGTGGCTAAATAATTGCCTATGAGTAAAAATGTTTAAAAAATGATGTTGTTGGATTGAGATGTTTGGACAAGGCTACACACATCTAGAAGGACACATAAGTTGTGATCCTGTTATTGTAGGTGACTGTGAGATTATGGATTTATGGATTGATGGTGAGAATGTTAAAAGGATTCTTAGATCTTAAGTTAATTGGGAGGGATGAATACCATTTAAATAACTAAATTGATTTAAACAACTCAAAATAATGAACAATTTTTATATTGATGAATAAAAACTGATTACTATAATCTCTCAAGGATGAAATTAAAGAAACAACTAAAATTTATTTTCTTGCATATCAGAAAACTATTAGTACATCAATATTACTATTGTTCTTGCATATCGGAAAACTATTAGTACATCAATATTACTAGTTTGCCTGACATGACTTGTGACCTCATTAGTGGTACAATTAATTTATTTATCATGGAAATAAAAAAAATTGATGACACACCGATCAAAACAGAACAATCAATTTATATATCATGAAAATAAAAAAGACTATGACATAGGGGATCAATTGACAATGTAGACATGGTATTCTTAAAGAGTAGAAACAGGGTATTTGTGTTAATATCCTTTGTTATTAAATTGTGAGCTAAGATCTTCACGGGGCAATAGAACAAATATAAATATCTTAGTATCTTCTCACATAACAAGCAATTGTAATTAAGTAGAGGAAAATACTAGCTATATATCACTACAAGAAAAAAGCGATCATACCACAGTTTTTCACCTTTATGTGACATGTATATTTTCCGTTGTCTATCCAACACTGTGTGATAGAATATCACACAATGGTTGTTTAAACCCTTGTAATATGAAATATTACACAACCTTTTTTAGTACTGGTTACAATGAAGAATGGACAACGGATATTCTATATTAACCATTGTTGGAACTTTTTTAAAATAACTGTTTTTTTATTCAACCCTTGTCTATCTAAGTGAACAACAATCGTTTTTGTAGAAAAATGTTAACTTATTTGATATTGTCTTAAACAATAGTTTATGAACTTTTGTTATGAATGTTTTTTTAAAAGACAATAGTATAAAAGATTTAAACTGTTCTAAAGAATATCAAAAGACAACAGTTTATAAACTTTTTTTATGAATATTTTTTTTAAAAGACAATGGTGTAAAAGATTTAAACTGTTGCAAAGAATATCAAAAGACAACAGTTTTTTGTTAAAAAAATATGTGCAGTGAGACGTACAACAGTTTTCATCAGTTTTTAAGTGACTTTCACACAACTCTTTACAAAATTAATCTCATTATTCAAAATAAACCAATTTCTAAATAAAATTATATTATGATAATTCAATTGTTATTTCACAATTGAAATTAAATTTACAATACAAATGTTCTCTACAAGAATTACAAGTATAACAAAGTTTAATTAAAATTCACCAACAAGTTGGTAGTTACCATTAAAATTCACTTGCATGGCAATTCACTCCAGTTTTTTAAAATTCAATAATAAATGGAATGTTACTAACTTCAGAAGCAGATTTCCACTCCTCTCTGTTATATAAAACTGGGTTATATGGGGCTCTGTCACCTTGGCTAGTCCATGGCCATTGCCCACCTTTGATTCTATCTACCAATTCTGTAGGAGAAAGTAATTTTTAGCCATTAACAACTCTCTTAGCACCGAAAACTTTAAGTCTTCACCATTACTTCCATTCTCTAACCATATGAATATTTCAATTCACATGCTTTATAACCCCTGTATACCTGCAATTGAACTCTGCAAATAATAAATAAAAAACATAAAGTTGTGTAACAAATCATATAAATATATAATAAGGATGAATTTATAGTCTACGAGTCAATATCCACCTTCCACTCAGCTCTGTTGAATTTGTGAGTGGCCTAGACTTTACCTTTGATAACTTTACCGCGCTAAAAATATTTGCAACATCATTTCCAACGGAATGTTTACCTTTGATTACTGATGAATAATTTCAAACTGTTACTCAACATGTTTGGAATGTTCCAACTTCCAAGGGAATAGATTTCAATAATTCAATCTTTAATTCTGTTTAAACACCGCATAAACCTTTAAAAGGTATAGACAATGATGCCCACCTGCGATATAGTGAGTTACCTTATAAACAAGCTTCCACTTCCGACTTGAAGAAATTTTATTCTTACACGCTAACTCAACTGCAAACATCTATGTCGTTCTGATATAAAGATGTCTTATAGGCCCTGTTTATTTAACTAAGTAATATTTTACTATGCTAAAACAAAATTAAATCCCTTCGCCTACCTAACACAGGCGACACTGGTTGCCCCCAGGTGTACCAGGTAGGTATGCCGAACTTGGTGTCAGGTGATTGACCACCAGGAGTTGAAGGAAAGTATGAACTTGGAGCATTTGCTGCAAGGAGGCATGGGGAAATTTTTAAAAGATACAATAAAGCTGAGTCACTTGGTTCAGCTTTATACAAAGTGAATAAATAGACAAAATATGATCAAATTACCATATGCCGAACTGATATTCCTTCAAGTACCAGCTTCACTATAATTGCCACCCGGAGTGTTGGCCCAGCCTGAACCAGGTGTAGGTGCTTCATATGTTTCTGAAGGGGGACTTCCTGGCTGTACATATAGCAAGCACCCCGTGTGTTACCACTTAATGAATATTTTTAAAAAAATTGACGAATCTCACCACTAATTTTCATAGCATAACTAGAACCTGATAACGCCGACTTGTCCCCAAGAAGCAAGACTTCCTTCTTCCCAATTATCCCTGTTGTGTTTCAATACCAACCAGCGACTATTAGTAATAGTAAATAATTGTATCCTCGTACAATGAAAATCATACAGAATTTATTTTCTGTGAAGCAGCATCCTTAAATCTCTTACTACTCGTACAATAAAAAAAATAATCAAGTAACACAGTAGCCTCTTTTTATTTTTTAAATGGAACAAAAGAAAGTTTAGTATAATGATTATAAAAAACAAGTAATGCAGAAATATGTACTAGAGAACCAAGTAGATGGTCTAAGATTATTATCCACAACCCTCATAGCCATTATCAACATAGTAAAGCAATGAGAAGCTAGTGCTGGTAGCTTTTTCATATATCTCAATTCCCCTCATATGTCTAAACCTGGACTTACTTCTCTTTTTATTTGAGCATACTACTGTATCTCACTAATCACTTCTTTTAGTAACATAATCCTGACTTATTCATAACTCTGTCCATACCATGCTAGTGTCTAAAAAATATTAATAATGTAAATATGTCGCAAGAAATCAAGTACATACCTTGGTGTACTCACTGGAGTGTAAGGATTCCAAGCTCTATCCCTCACTGGGGTCCTCACACCATCATGAATTGGTGTACGGTATATATTATGAAATATGTCAACAAATTCCAATTTCTTTCCCTACGTAAGGATTCTTAGATTTGGGACGGAAAACAGAAGCAATAGCGAACCCATTCAACTTGAAGGAAGACCAGAGTGAAGGTAACTCCACTCCACTCTCACACAATTTCCCTTATTTTGGAAGCTGAAGAACTTGGGCACTTGGCTTTCTTCAAGCAACATACTCCGATTTCCGTAAAATTCAAAATTTCCCTGCCCAAGGAGTTGTGATATTTTTCTAGCGCCTATTATTAAAGAAAATTAATAACTTGAAGCTGAAGAAGAATAATTTGAGAGAGAGAGAGAGCCTGTGGTAGCAGCATGTTGAACAAGCCTTCCAACTTTTGAAACTCTAGTAGTTTTGTGAAATTTGAAAATGCAAAGAACAAATTAGTGTTTCTGTTCCTAATTAGTGGTTTCACTATATCCTTATCCTTATCGCCGCCGCCGACCTCGTCGGCTTGCAGTTGGCCGCTTTTCTCGGGGTGGGTGAGAGTGAGGGCTGCCGTGATTGCAGTGACGGAGCTGGTTCCAATGACGGCGATTGTGGCGGTGTCGAGGATTTCGAGTTGTGGTGAAATGGGAGAGACGGGGCTTTCGGGTCGGGTTGGTGACAGTGGGGAATGGGTTGGGCTTTCGAAGTGGAGTGGAGTGTGGGAGAACAGGGTTGAGGAGAAGATAGGGTGGCTGGTTATGATTAGGTAAGAAACTGGAGAGGTGTCATGATTTTAAACAAATCAAGGTTAGAAATCGGAGATGGAAGAGCCGCAGAGGAACAATGAGGGAGAGGGAAAGGTAAATTGGGGGAGCACACAAAAAATTAATTAAAGAAAGAAGTGGTGTGATTGGGAAAAAAGGTGAGATAAGGGGGGAAATTAAATTTGGAGGAAGGGGGAAATGAAATTTCATTGGAGGGAATTGAAAAATTAAGTGAAAATCTGAAAATAATTTAATAAATTTTTTAATTAATAAATATCATTATAAAATTCATGTATTTCGAACTGCTTTGATATCGTATTATATATTAGTGTAAAAGAATTATTTAAAGTTTTTTATTTAAAAATAACAATTATTTTTATATATGATTTTTATTAATATTATAAAATTAATCTTGTAAATGGGGAACGAGCTCTCGTTGTCGAGACTGGTAGTTTTACTAGATTTTTCTAATCTTGACATTGACATGTAAGATTAATTTCAAATTTTTTAATAATTTTTTCATATGACTAAAATTGATATATCTTAACATCTGTACGGTTGGATCTTCGAAAAAATCATTTTAAAAATTAATCGTGTAAATCGGGAACGAGTCTCGTTGCAGGGAGTAGTGGTACTTTTGCTAGATTTTTCTAATCCTAACATGCAAGATGAATTTCAAATTTTTAAATAATTTTTTCATATGACTAAAATTCATATATCTTAACATCCGTACGGTTGGATCGTCTAAAAAATCATTTTAAAAACTAATCTTCTAAATTTGGAACGAGTCTCATTGTTGGAAGTGGTATTTTTACTAGATTTTTTTAATCCTCACATGCAAGATGAATTTCAAATTTTTTATTAATTTTTTCAAATGACTAAAATTGATATATCTTAACATCTGTACGGTTTGATAGTCGAAAAAATCATTTTAAAAATTAATCTTGTAAATCGGGAACAAGTCTCGTTATCGAGAGTGGTACTTTTTCTAGATTTTTCTAATCCTCACATGCAAGATGAATTTCAAATTTTTTATTAATTTTTTCATATGACTAAAATTGATATATCTTAACATCCGTACGGTTGGATCGTCGAAAAAATCATTTTAAAAATTAATCTTGTCAATCGGGAACACGTCTCGTTGTAGGGAGGGGTATATTAACTGAATTTTTCTAATCTTGACATGCAAGATGATTTTCAAATTTTTTTAATAATTTTTTTGTATGACTAAAATTGATATATCTTAACATCCGTACGGTTGGATCATCGAAAATATCATTTTAAAAAATAATCTTATCAATCGGGAACGAGTCCCGTTGTCGGGAGGGGTATATTAACTGGATTTTTCTAATCCTGACATGCAAGATGAATTTCAAATTTTTTAATAATTTTTTCATATGACTAAAATTGATATATCTTAACATCCGTACGGTTGGATCGTCAAAAAACTCATTTTTAATATTAATCTTGTCAATCGGGAACGAGTCTCTTTGTGGGAGGGGTACATTAACTGGATTTTTCTAATCCTCACATGCAAAATGAATTTCAAATTTTTTATTAATTTTTTTATATGACTAAAATTGATATATCTTAACATCCGTACGGTTGGATCATCGAAAAAATCATTTTAAAAATTAATCTTGTCAATCGCGAACGAGTCCCGTTTTCGGGAGGGGTATATTAACTCGATTTTTTTAATCCTGACATGCAAGATGAATTTTAAATTTTTTAATAATTTTTTAATATGACTAAAATTGATATATCTTAACATCCGTACGGTTGGATCGACAAAAAAATCATTTTAAAAATTAATCTTGTCAATCGGGAACGAGTCTCTTTGTCGCGATGGGTACATTAACTGGATTTTTCTAATCCTCACATGCAAGATGAATTTCTAATTTTTTATTTTTTTTCATATGACTAAAATTGATATATCTTAACATCCGTATGGTTGGATAGTTGAAAAAATTATTTTAAAAATTAATCTTGTCAATCGGGAACGAGTCGCGTTGTCGGGAGGTGTATATTAACTGGATTTTTCTAATCCTAACATGCAAGATGAATTTCAAATTTTTTAATAATTTTTTAATATGACTAAAAATGATATATCTTAACATCTGTACCGTTGGATCGTCCAAAAAATCATTTTAAAAATTAATCTTGTCAATCCGGAACGAGTCTCTTTGTCAGGAGTGGTACATTAACAGGATTTTTCTAATCCTCACATACAAGATGACTTTCAAATTTTTTATTAATTTTTTCATATGACTAAAATTGATATATCTTAACATCCGTACGGTTGGATCGTCGAAAAAATCATTTTAAAAATTAATCTTGTCAATCGGGAACGAGTCTCGTTGTCGGGAGGGGTATATTAACTGAATTTTTCTAATCGTGACATGCAAGATGAATTTTAATTTTTTTAATAATTTTTTCATATGACTAAAATTGATATATCTTAACATTCGTACAGTTGGATCGTCGAAAAAATCATTTTAAAAATTAATCTTGTTAATCGGGAACGAGTCCCGTTATCGGGAGGGGTATATTAACTGGATTTTTCTAATCCTGACATGCAAGATGAATTTCAAAATTTTTAATATTTTTTTCAGGTGACTAAAATTGATATATCTTAACATTCGTACGGTTGGATCATCGAAAAAATCATTTTAAAAATTAATCTTGTCAATCGGGAACGAGTCTCGTTGTCGGGAGGGGTACATTAACTGGATTTTTCTAATCCTGATATGCAAGATGAATATCAAATTTTTTAATAATTTTTTCATATGACTAAATCTGATAAATTTTAACATCCGTACGGTTGGATCGTCGAAAAAATCTTTTAAAAATTTAACTTGTTAACTGGGAATCTCATTTTATACAATAATACTTTTACAGTAGTTTCCTTGAAACACCATTGTGTAAAGATAAACTAAGACAACGCTTTTTTTATTATAAAACCGTTTTGTAAGCTTATCAGCTTTTTTCAATCTAACGGCTAATAACTAATCCCATTTCAATCAAAGGCTGTCATTCCGACACTTCAGCAATCCGAGTAAAATGTTTACAACCTATCATCGGGTGCCACCTCATCAGGTGGTGCCCATTGAAATTATAAAATAACTATTTCAGACAACTATTTTATTCCGTTCTATGAAGGTATCTAAGATAACCCTTCTAAAAACTGTTGTGTGAATTACACAACGTAATATTTAAAAGCTTGTATGAGCCACTAAGACAACACTTTTATTTTAACATAAAACCGTTGTATAAGAATATAATATATTTTTCGATCTAACGACCCATATCAAATCTCATATCAATGAAGGGCTCTCATTTCGCCACCTCATCAATCCTCGTGAATGATTTACCACCTATCACGTGCTGCCACCTCAATACATGGTACCCACTGAAATTCCTCAAATAACTGTTTTATTCCGTTGTTTGATGGTTTAGAGGACAACCTTTCTGAAAAACCATTCTCCGAATTACACAATGTAATGTCAAAACCGTTTTCTTTAATCCCTATACGTTATCATAGTAACAACGGTTTATAATCGTTGTGTTAAAGATCTACAACAACATTATATTTAAAAAACCGTTGTCTGACTCGATGAGATGATACAACTTGCACAACAATTTAAAAAAGATGGATATCCGTTATTTGTTCTGGAGCTCACACAACTATTTTTTCTGCAAAATCAATTCACTGTTGTATGATTTTTTAGGACGGCGGTTTTTTTTAACCATTGTCTGTCAAGTGTTGTCTGATTGCAAATTTCTTGTAGTGTATTTTAGAGACTAAATTTCTTGTTAATTTTGCAGAGTTATTCTTGTATTTTTTTATATATTTTTGAAATTTATGCAAGTAAATACATTTAACCTTAGAATAAGTTCATCGTAGAAGAGTCTCCTACAAGTCAAGACTAGTACAGTGGATATTTATGAGCTACATTTTGTGTGGTTAGCTAGTCTTTAAAAGCATTAATTCTCATTTTATGTAATAGTGTAAAAATATTCAAAAGTAAATAATGTTAGAACTAGCGTACTAGTAAATCTTTTAGCATTATATATTTTCAGGAGTTCCACGTAAAGGTTGAGAGACAGTATAATGATTCAGAAGGTACATCAATGGGTGAGTCTGTGAGATGATAACAAAAGCTAGATGCAAATCAAACCAATCTTTCACTTTGCATATACAGTTATACTGCAAGTAGTTTTGTGCTTCTTGAAGTTGGGTTAGGGGTGAACCTAAAGAAATTTGTATGTTTTTACGTCCTCATATGCTTGTTTTCTATCTAACATAAGTGATTGAGCATGAATGTTAAGTGTGTTTCTTATTTTATGTAGTGGCATCATTGAGTTTGACCGGTGTGGGATGACGTTGTTTGCAGAAACTTCAACTCATCCATACGGAAAAGTATCAAGTTACATCCTCTTGCTCAATGGTATCGAAGAATCTTCAAGGATGCAGGCCCTAGCAGAGACGACATTGCTATGTATTTTTTATCCATCTAGAGTGACATTGCTCTGTATTTTTATCCATCTAGAGTTGATAGATAATTTTAGACTTGTTGCATGAGACTTATGGTTTATTTCCCCAATTATTTAGGATTTTTTTCTATTTTTATGGAAAAAAGGTATATTCTAATTTATTAAGAAACATGTTACCAACCTATTTAATGATGTAATCTCTTATTGATGGTCTAGAATTGTTGTTGTCTCCATCAATATTCTAATTTTATAATACTGATCTTATGCTATTTCATGATAATTATTATTTATAAGTCTTCCTATCCGTGGCAACGTTTATCATAGCTTTTTATCTTTACTTAATTAAGTTTGCCATTCTTCAAATTTATTTTAACAACGGTTCTATGATAACACTTCACTATTAGAAAATATATTGAGTTAATTAGCTATTTTATATACAGAAATTTTTATTTTAATCTTTCCTAATAAGAGTATTACACGTTGTTATATGCACGATGTTGTACTTGGTGTAATTCTAGGTATTGTGAGGACATGGAGAACTACTTATAAATATATAGATGGGTATGACTGGTCACCCATTAGGTAACTGAATATTTTGTATTTTACTTGACCTTAATAATGTTGTAGGCAATGTTATAATTTTAGATTACAACAATTTAAAAAATAGCTGATTGTGTCCATGAACAAGGGTTGCAATAGGACTTGGGCAGTGTTGCAACACGTTTTCTAATAATCTTCTAATAGTAAAACAAGGATATTATGATAACAGGATATTATGAGATGGGCCCCATCAACAAGGGTTACAATAGGACTTGGTCAGTGTTGCAACACGTTTTGGGAAACCATTAGAATATGGTAGGCCCATATTATCAACCATATATTATATGATTTAATATTTCAACAATTAAAATTTAATAAAAATTATTTGGTAATATGCATTTCTTGAAAATAAGTAAAATGTTCGTTTCATAAGTTTCAAACAATATAATACAAACTGAATTTACAAAAATAAATAAACTTGAACTATCAATTAATTTACAAAAGTTAAAATAAACTTAAACTTGTAAGATGGGTCTTGTTCTATTTAATTAAACAAATGGTGGCATCAAATTTTAATGGGAGCCAACATAAAACTCAAAGAAAATGCTGACCTCCAAATGATTTTTTGCTTCCCAAGCTTGAGCATCTTCGACCTAATATCTACAACCTAATATCTACATGTTTTGAAAATTACTAAAATAGATTAATACATTAAATGTATTAAAGGTGTAGATAAAAATTCTAAATAATTACATATATATCTACTCTTTGATATTACAATGCGTGCACATTATATATTAATATATTAAACTTGAAATAAGCAAGTAAGATAAATAAAACTAACACATCATATATGGGGACCACTTTAAGAAATGACTACTATCTAATTAAACCAACGATAACAGATAGAGAGTGATAAAAGATAGAGTACCCTATGTTCACATGTCTGCATTATAATTATCATAACATATGTATGGAATTGCATATGTTGTGCCATAGAACACATACCTAAAAGACAAAATAATTTGAGCAAGTAGTACCAAAATATTCCAATTTGCTATGTGGGTAGTCATGCCTGGTACGTATTATAAATCAATTTTTTTTGAATGTCTGAAAATAACAGCATAAATGATGTGTTGCACTTATGCTAGAATGTATTAAAAAAAAGTAAGGCATTCGGTATACCTTGTAACAACCAATCCTTGAAGAAGCTTGTTTTCCTCAAAAGGAACAACGGTCAACCTCAAAGAGAGAAAATTTGTGGGTGCCTAACTTCATTTTGTGATACCCTACCACAACAATGTGTCCACTGTCTTCTGCAATTTATACAAATATAGAAAAAACTCACAAAGTTAAGTCAAAAAAATAAAATAAATCTATGTAAAATCATGGCTAGTTAATTATTGAAATCATTTTTATATATTAGAACCATTTATATTGGATCAATTTGAAGCATCCAGATATGTGTCCATAAGCATGTGAAGCGTGCATGGACTGGAAGCAAGAGAATTACAAATGATAAATAGAAAGACCTTTCATCTCAGGATTTAATTACAACCAGAAGTACAAATGGAAATAATTTAAGCCCGCATATAGAGTGCACAAAAAATCCATTTATCTAATATACATGGTTGAAATAGTGGCAAACTTATTCTGCTTCAAATGGCAACTCATAGTGCATGCATAATTTTTTTTATAGGACAAGTAATTCAAACAAAAAGTATAACAACTTACGCCCGTAATATATTAGGTAACACCTCTATTATGTTGTTTACTATATAATAATCTGGACAAGGGAATGAGAATTACCTTATCGATCCAGGATGTGATCGGTTTTCATGAAGAAGTACTCGCTTTGCTTTGTTGAGTGACCGGGAGTTGTCTGGGTCAGGAAATCAGGGACATAGTTCATATCTCCCTTAATGTGTTCAATATCAAAATGAAAAATGCTTAATAATGCTTGCCATCTGGAGAAAATTTATTTTGATGCAATATTTTGAACATCTTTTTGTAAAACCTCTTTTGCAGATTTACAATCGACTCTAAGGAGAAATTTTTAATTTAATAAATCACTCTGAAATTTTGTAGTACATAAAACAATTGAAAGTATTTCCTTTTTTATAGTAGAATAATTTCTTTGACAATCATTCCAATGTGCAGATGTAAACTGGACTATTTGTTCTAGACTATTGACTACTTATTTTAGTATACCGCCGTACCCTAAATCAGAAGCATCTGTTTCAACTACTTTAGAAGCATTTGGATCAGCAAGGTGTAGACAAGGGATTTCTAGAACCTGAGCTTTGATTTGTCGAACAATTTCGATATGTTGAGATGACCAAGGGATGAGGTTAGTTTTAAGGCGGTCATGTAAGGGTTTCTTTGGAATTCGCTAGGGGCAGTTTTGATTCCAAATGGAAGGACATTCCATTAATACTGTCCGAATGGGACCATAAAAGCGGTTTTATATCTATCTTTTGGGTGGATTTGAATTTGCCAAAATCCTAATTTTAAATCAAATTTGGAGAATATTACCGAAGATCTTAATTTTTGTAAAAGGTCTTTTTTATTAGTTATAGGGTATCGTACCCCATCTTAAGGCTTTATTTAGAGGCTTATAATTGATAGCCTTGGTATCCCTCTCTAAATTTCAGCATTTTTGTTTACATAGAAAGGTGCACAGGATAACGGGGATCTGGATTTTGATATGATTCCTTTGGATTCGAGATCTGTGATTTCTTTTCTGCAATGTTGTTCTAGGTCGGAGTTCATTTGGATAGGTCTCGCTTTTGTTGGTATTTCCTTCTCATCAAAATCTTTTTCATAAGGTAAATCAATCATATGTTATTTTCTATGCCAAAATGCATTTGGTAAGTCAGAACAGAGTTCCATTTCTATTTGTTTTAGTAATTTTAAGATTTTCTCTTTGATAAAGCAGTCTTGTAAATGCTTCTCAATCTTGTGAGAGGAAAGATCTTGTTTTAGATGGGATTATTGTATCCGTTTGCCTTGTATTAAGGCATTTATTTTGTTATTATATATAGAATATGCCTTTATTGTATTGAGGTTCCTTATTTTGGGTTTTTCAAGAAATGGGAAGGTAAGTTTGGTGTCATGGGTTTTGAAAGTAATACCTTCGTAGGTGACTGAATAGGGGTTATTAAATTGAAGAAAGGTGTAACTAATATGACAAGATGATGTATGCCTTTAACTAGGAGAAAAGATGTCTTAATTTGGAAGGTTTTATCATTGATAGAGGCATCAACCTTACTAACTACATTAAGGTTTGAGTTATTGGTGGCGGTTAATTTTTTGTTGGTATGTTGATGAAATCTTTTTTTTGTATTATTTCTTCTTTAATGCAATTCAAATCTTCTCCTGTATCGAATAAGGCAATGGTATCTAAGATAAAGTCATCTGAGAAGACAACTTTGACTTTTATGAGATATTTTCGGTAGGTAACTTGTCTTAATTCATATAAGAAATCTTCATATTGTTTTAGAGTATTGTTTAAACTGCATAGTTATTTTTGTTCAGTATTTTTCTCTTCTACTTCACGAACTAGAAGGACATTTAAAGCTTTAGAATCTATCTTCTGTTGTTCTTTAAGGATTTTTAATTGTTCTTTGATTTCTTTGATTTCTTTGTGTAGGTCTTGTATTGTTGGAACCGATTTCTGGTTGGGTTTATATTTTTTTAATATTATGATCAAGTCATATGTAGTTTTTATTGATGGGAGAATAGAAGGTTTTTGTTCTGGTTTGGGTTCAATTGGTCGTTGGAGTAATTTTTCTAAGAGTTGTTTTCTTATTTGCGGATCAGTTATCTTTTCTATAATTTCGAGAGAATGTTCCTCATTTATGGTGAGGACGTTGATTCGTCTGTCTTCAGAGGAGGAATTGTGAGAGGAAGAGCTTGTTAGAATTTCATCTATTTGAAGAGGTTCATTATTTCCAGACATTTCAGATGTCTCAGAGTCGGAAGATTCAAGGAGTAAAGCCAAGATTTTGTTGGATAGTCTTTCTTCTATGTTTAACTCTTATATTTTCCTATTAAGTCTGCAGAATCTAGATATATGTCCCTTTTTTCTACATTTGTAACAAGTTTTATCTTTATTGATTGGTTTAGTAAATTTATTTTTGTTGAAAGGTTTTTTGTTGTAGGAAGGTTTATTGTCATTATTAAAGGAAGGTTTATTATAGAACGGTTATGTTGATTTTTTGTAGAAATGTTCAAAGTTTATGAAAGACCTTTTCTGATAAGGTCTTTGATATGGCTTGCATTTACCATCATATTTTGTTTTTAAATAGCTTTTGTTGGGATTATAGTCAAATTGTTGACAGAAAGTACCTAATTCCTGCTTTGTTCTTTTCATTTCCCATTTGAGATGTCTTTGAAGTTTTAAATCTTGACAAATCTTTAGGCCTTCTCGTTGTGTTTGGCTTATGTGTTGGCCATATGTCAGGTTTTTGTAAGGTATCGGGCTTCCGTGTTCAGTTATTAAAGAAGTTCTAACTCTTTCACCGAGTAAGGTTGGAAGTCCGGCTAAGAATTTTTCCTTCCAATTTGCATGGTTCGAGTCTTCTCTAAGCATGACTCTGGTAAGGAAAGTAGTTTTATATCTTTGGAAATCACTAAGTTTTTTACAATTGAGATTATGTAAAAGCTCAGCATTCTTATCTCTCAGGTGAGAAGGGTCACCAATGAAGTGGTGTGTTATAACTAGAATGAGTTGTGCTATTGCTCCTTGGATAGCGTTTCCTTGTTCATTGAAAATGGGTTTTCCCTCTTCATCTTCTCTAATGGAATTTAAGATTTCAAGATGATTTCCAGGGGTAAGGGGATAGTACCACCAACCTTTTAATTGGCCAGAGAAACCTGCTATTTGTAATTCAGCTATACCTTTGTCTGGGGTTCCTATTTGGGTTGTATAAGCATTGGCTGCCATGGTCATTAGTTATAAATGATTTAAAATGTTATATTCAGACATTTCGTCTATATTCCATTCATAAACAGAGGATACATTGAATTTAGACTGGGTAAAATTTCTGGTCTATTTTCAATTCCAATGTCTGGGGCTGTCAATTTTGGAATCATTTGTCAGAGGTCATGAACTTGGGGTATTTCATTTGTGAAAGCATCTTCATCTGAGTCATGATGTATGGCATTCAGTTATTTAGATGAAACACTGTCAGCAGCTATTTGGTTTGTTGAAGAGGAGGCTTCAGTTCTGCTAAGATGGTCTTTGATGGCTTTAACGAATTCTGGTATATTTGTTTGAATTCGTTGTTGGCTTTGTCTAGAAACTTGGTATGGTTTAAAGATGGGTTCTTGGTTATTAATACTTTTGGGAAAATCTATTGTTTTTTGAATTCGGTCTTCTATTCGGTTTAGTTGACTTCCTATGCTATTTAGGTGGGTGTTTGTGTAATTAACAGCAAGGATTGTATTCCTAGTATATTTTAGTATGTCATCATCTGATCTCTTGATGGGGTTTGCCTCGATTTTTTCACTATGAACTGTTAGTGTGACATTTCTAAAAGGTGGGTGGTGTGATTCTATAGTTCCGCTACTTGTTTCCCATTGATTCTGTTTTTGGCTCATGCTTCGAGTGATGGGGTTTAGGTAATTTGTTAATGGGAAGAATAAGTTTTGGTCAGATGAGTAAATTTCCAACCAATCAAAGAATAACATTTGGATTTTGTTTTAGTTGAGAAATTCATAATAAATTTCTTGAAGTTGTGTCTTTTGTTCTTTGAAGTTGGTAAAAAACCAATTTCTTTTTTCAGTATTTTGGGGAGAGTAGAACTCTTCTCGAAGAAAAGTTTTATTGATTTGAAATTCAATTTCAATCACATTTAGCTCACTTGGCATTCCCATATTCTCAGTTATAACAGAGAAGGCTAGGGATGTTGGTGATGAAGGGGAAACCGTGTTTTGGTTTGATGGTAATTGACTTTGTTCATAGAAAGGGTGAGGTATATTGGAAGAATAATCCACACCACCCGTAGAGGTATTGGGTATATCTGATTTAAAGTATCTTGGTCTTCAGGAAGTGTTAATGATAGAAGGGATTTGATAAATCCTTCCTAAATTTAAGGTTCTTGAAGAAGCATCAGAATATCGAGAACTAATAAAAAGGGCTCGGGATGATCGATCAAAAGCAAGAGTGACTCTTCCATTATCATCTTGGTGAACTTTGTGTATTTGTGTGTTTGGTTATAATCTTTCCGGTAATCTAGGGCGAGCTACTCCTTCTAAAACCCATTCAGTGGGAAGGGAAATGTCATGCCATTTTATGGATCGAGGAATGACTGTGTTAGACCTTGAAAGGTCAGTTTGAAGAAGGATGGTTTCTCCTTTAACGAAAGCATTTTTATGCCCATCATCACCAATGGACATTAAAGCAACCGGAATTGATCCTTCTAACATTTTATAGTTGTGAGTTTTAACTTGGAATGTCATGCTATGGATAATATTCCTATCTTTAAGAGAAATGGATAAATTTGGATAGCAACTAAAAGAGATGGGTCCGTTACATAGACTTGATTCTATGGAACTTAACAGAGAGTCATTGAACTCAAGAAATCTAACATCTCTTAAAATGGCTAATATTGAGGTGTCTAATCCTTCTTTGGTTAAGGGCTTAATTCCTTCTTGGACTAAACCTATATGGATGTAATTGTATGATTTTGCTAGTTTTTCTAGGGAACTTTTGGTGAGAAGGATTTTGCTAGTTCCTTCTTGGCTTTTTGGGATTTTTAGGATGTCCCAACGCTCTATTGCTTTTTAGAGGTCTTCGACGTTAGTTTCCTCACTATGTGTAATATTTCTTGAGTCTGACGTACTAGTGGAAGAGTTTGTAATATTATTTTGTCTTGTTTAATGCTCAAGTTCACATCTTCATCAATGTCCAATATGACTTTAGTGGTAAGGCCCATTTGGTTATCCAAGCCTAATCCTCCATGAGTTATGTATTTTTTATATTTTATGAAAGTTAGGATTTCTCCCACATTTATAAGCGAGATTCCTTGCGCCCGTGTTTTGTATATTATTTATCCGAGTAATCCCGCTTTTTTAACTCTTTTTGAATCAATTATCTCCAAAAGCCCCTCTGTTGCCCACTACCTCCTGCTGTCATTACTTTGTTGAGCCTGGTCTGCGGTTCATTAAAATTCCGATCATTGATTTCAACACAATTATAGAGCCAATTTGCACCTACTTGAAATGAGCTCTTATCCACGGCGTGCATGGTTCTAGTATATATGTATCTGATGTTTCAAACACTTTACTAACTAATTTTCAGAGCCTAATATTCCATAAATGAAACAAAATTTAGGGATGTTCTAATACTTGATTGATATACCATACCAATCTTTTGTTGCCTTGTTGATCTTCACTCTTAATTTAAAAGATGTTGTAATATCCATAGTGACTTAATATTTATAGTGACTCTGACTAGAAAGTATTATCTCCAAACTTCTATAAACTTGCTCAAACATGAAGATTGTACCTCCCAATATTATTTTCAAACTCTGTGATTATTTTTTTGGTCATCAAGCCAACTTTAAGATCATAAACTTGGACCCATAAATCCATATAGTTCAACCCGAGTGTACCAGGTAGGGCTGTGTCCAACCAAAGTATTTGTTGAAGAGATAATGATAACCTTACTTAATGATATAGATATTAACAAAATGAGAGAATAAAAAGAGGAAAAAAAGACAATGAAAGTAGGTCACACAAGGGCAGTTACTCTAACTTTTATCAATAATAGTATTACGCACCTCATATGCCAAATGTGTGGATATCTCTTAATGTGATATTTCAAAACATATTAAACTACAGTACAAATCAAATAAATTTGATTTGATTTTGAAATCTATCAAAGTCGATAATATTTTCTAATACCCTCAAATATTTAATAAATTATTGATAATGCATGTCTGAAATCTTAAGGTTTTAATTCACTATTTTTGAAATTTGAGTCGAATATCTTTAGATTTGAATGAATTGGTTAAATTTATTTTTATTTCATTTTTAAAAAT
The DNA here is from genome assembly GCF_009905375.1 of Apium graveolens. Lineage (NCBI taxonomy): Eukaryota > Viridiplantae > Streptophyta > Magnoliopsida > Apiales > Apiaceae > Apium > Apium graveolens. The sequence continues at coordinate 150,558,796 of NC_133657.1, read as the reverse complement.
TCAAATGGAATACAATAAAATTTTAATATATTATTTAAAATCCAGTTGATCCTCAAAATTTTTAAAATATTAAACTAATATAATTACATAAAATTTTAAAAGATTGTACAAATTTATTGTGGATTACACCCCTTTAATTATAATTTATATTTTTTATTTTAATTTTATTTCTATTTGAGCACTATTCATATTTTAATTTATTTTATTTTATTTTAATTTTAATTTATATTTATTTCAGCACTATTTATATTTTATTTTAATTTAATTTTAATTTATATTTTTATTTCATTAATTTATATTTTATATTTTAATTTTATTTAAATCTAATTTTTATTTTTCAATTTAATTTTATTTCTATTTGAGGGCTATTCATATAGATACATATTAAATTTTGAATTTCACATATTATATTGTATTTTTTATTTAAGAAATATTCTTTTTGGCTATCATAGAGTGTAGATAAGTGATATTTTTTGTGTTAATAGGCTAACAATGGCAATATTATGATTTTGTTACATGTTTTGTATCATTTTTACCTAAATTAGTTATTTGTAATATTATTTGAGGTGTTTGTTAAAAGTCTTAAGAAAAAAAATTGAATAAAAATATCAATATAAAATGTTGCAATCCATGATCTTACAACAATGTTGTCTTTTTATAACTAAAACTTTTATTACTTATCACGGATTTAAAAGTTACAATATAGCGTGTGTTTTCATAATAGTCAAATTACCGTCAACACGGGTTCTTATCACCAAGTCTTGTCTCGAGTGATGATTATATTTTTTAAAATTTTTGTTTAACGATCCAACCTTACAGATGATACCAACTAATTTTTGAGATGTCTAATTTTTTTTAAAAAAATTAGATTTTACATCGTGTATTTTTATAATAGCCAAATTACGGTCAACGCCGGTTCCTATAACCAAGTCTTGTCCCGAGTGGAGATCCTATTTTTTTTAAATTCTTGTTCAACGATCCAACTATAGGGATGATGTTATCTACTAATTTTAGAGATGTATAATTTTTTTAAAAAATATTAGATTTTATATCGTGTATTTTTATAAAAGTCAAATTACAACCAACACGGGTTCCTTTTAGAAAATCTTGTACCGGATGGTGATTCTATTTTTTTTTAAATTATTATTCGACGATCCAACCATAAGGATGATGTTACCTACTAATTTTAGAGATGTACAATTTTTTTTAAAAAAAATGGATTTTATATCGTGTGTTTTTATAATAGTCAAATTACAGTCAACACGGGTTCATGTTGCCAAGTCTTCTCCCGGGTGGTGATTCTATTTTTTTAAATTCTTTTTCGATGATCGATCCCTACGGATGATGTTACCTACTAATTTTAGAGATGTATAAATTTATTTTAAAAACATTATATTTTATATCGTGTATTTTTATATTAGTCAAATTAAGGTCAACACGGATTCCTATTACCAAGTCTTGTACGCGGTGGTGATTCTATTTTTTTAAAATTCTTGTTCGAGGATCACCATACGGATGTTGTTACCTACTAATTTTAGAGATGTACAAAATTTTTAGAGACGCGTATTTTTTTAAAAAAATTATACGAATAATTGCTCCTATTGAATTTAGGGACGTGTATTTTTTTTAAAAAAATTATGATTGTATATAGTGTTTCTTTTTAATAGTAAATTCCGATTATATACAGTGTTACTTTTTAATAGTAAACCGTGTAGTACCCATTGATTTTATCATTATCATGTTATTTTGATATTATTTTACATTAGTTGTACAATTTTATTATAATATTGAATTTTTTTAATATTTAATAAAAAAATGAAAAATTAATTAAAAGAAATTTAGACACAGATTTGCAGAGTTCCCGAAGCCAAATATTTGGGCGGCTATTTTCCCCCCTTAACGAAAAATTGGGCGGACTATTTCCCGCAATTGAAATTTCACCAAATTTAAATTTCCCTCAAATATCACTTTCTCACCTGCTATCTCTCAAGATAAGGGGCCTCCAATTATTTCTTTCTCAATATCACACTTCCACCTTCACATCATGAGCCCTAGCCAACGCATCTCCGCATCGGTGCTTATCTCGCTGTCAGAGAAGACAGTGTCGTCAGTGCCGTAGTCGGAGTTTAGTTTCTAGGAGCAGTTTGTAGATTCGTGCTTTAGATCGATGGGGGATGATGAAATTACTTCGCTAAAGATGGATGATGTGGTTATATTAAGACACAAGCTCCATTCGCTCTATTAGCTTTCAATCTCTGAAAGCTTGTTGTTGTTAATACTTATTTTCTGTACCTATATATTGTCTGTGTATGAGTTGCTGAAAAAAGATCAGGGTTAGGTCAAGTTTATATGTGTGTATGTGTGTACGAGAATAAAATATAATTTTATTTTATCATGAATTAATATATTTTGATTTTAATGATGGTTGATATGAATTGTACAGGTGAGCTTCTGGCTTTGGTTATTAGTGTTGTGTTGGTGTATTCTTTAAGGACCAAGGCTTTAGTGAATCAGGTTTTTTTTATCTTTTATATTTTTTGTGCATTTATGGTTCGTTTTGTTTTGATTTTTTACTAATTGAGATATTTATGCATAAGGTAATGTTGGATTTCAAAATAATTATAATCACAAAGAACTATCATTTAAATATTATTTTTAAGGAATACATTAGGACTCTTTTGGAGTCTCTCTTAATGATTTTGTTTAGAAGCCACATTTGGTGAACTTTCTGTTGTATCAACAATCTATCAAGCACCCTCACCCTCAAATCATAATATTCTAATATAAGCTATTACCCCCTAGTTTACAATTTTTCAAGTCTTATGGATGTAGGAAGACATGGCTTAATATTATATATTATTTTGTTTAAACCAAGTTCATAAGACATATTATAATTCTATTTTTATTTAAATAATTGTACTATAAATATTAATCTATATATGAGAGTATTTTATTCTAAATATTATACTACAGACTACAGTATCAGACTATCAGTATTACAGTAGTCACTAGTCAGTATATATATGTTTTAATGCTGTTGTGTTGATATTGGACTTGAGTTTCAGTGTGTCTATAAACTCATAGAGTCACAGTTTAAATTTTTAGTTCTAATTTTTTACCCATGTTATCTGTTTTAGATGGAAAGCGAACATGATTATCAAGAAGAATTAGAAGCTCAGACCGAAACCGTGGCTTCGAATCCGAGAAAGAGAAAGGGAATGGAATCTCGAAGTGATGTTTGGGAACATTACGAGAAAATTAAAGATGAAAATGGAGTAATTGTTAAAGGTAAGTGTAAGTATTGTGCTAAAGATTTAAGTGCAAATACTTCAAGAAATGGTACTAGTAGTTTGCGTAATCATTTAAAGTCTTGCAAGTCATACAATGTTGAAGGTCGTCAAACGAAATTAGCTTTTCAAACTAATAAAGATGGGGGAAAGACTACTTTGGGTAGTTGGATTTTTGACAAAGATTTGGCTAGAGAGAAATATATAAAGATGATTATTGTTGATGAGTTACCATTTAGGTTTGGGGAGGGTTTGGGCTTTAAAGAATTTATGGCTACCGTGCAACCAATGTTTCAAATTCCATCTAGATGTACGGTTGCACGTGATTGTTATGAGATGTATTCTCTTAAAAGAAATGAGTTTAAAAAATCATTGCTTGAATCAACCCAACGCCTTTGCCTAACCACGGACACATGGACTTCTAATCAAAGGATTAATTATATGTGTTTAACCGCACATTTTATTGACAAAGATTGGAAGTTGCATAAGAGAATACTAAACTTTTGTCCAATTGTTAGTCATAAAGGTAAGGCAATTGCTATGGCAATTGAGGAGTGTTTAGTGGAGTGGGGAATTACTAGGGTGTTATCCATCACGGTAGATAATGCAAGTTCTAATGATGTAGCTTTGACAAAATTAAAAGAGAGAATTGGTAATTGGGATACTAGTGTCTTGAATGGGGAACATTTTCATTTAAGGTGTGTTGCTCACATTTTAAATCTAATTGTTAAAGATGGATTGGGTTTATTTGACGGATCAATTAGTAAGGTGAGAAATGCCGTTAAGTATGTTAGACAATCACCCGCGAGAGAGGTAGTGTTTATGGAATGTGCAAAATATGAGAAAATTGAGACTAAAAGATCTTTGATTCTTGATGTTGATACTAGATGGAATTCAACATATGAAATGCTAGATGTGGCGGAAAAATATGAGAGAGCATTTAGTAGGTATAATACAGAAGATCCTAGGTATAAAAAACATCTTAAGATGGGTAATGTTGATGGAAGGCCTACTTGTGAAGATTGGGTAACCGTGAGAAAATTTGCATCATTCTTGAGAATTTTTTATGATCTAACTCTGAAGATTTCAGGCACTTCTTATGTCACTTCTAACATTTTCTTGCATGAGATATATGCCGTTCATTCTACCTTGAATGATTGGACATATGGTGCTAATGTTGAAATGCATGCTATTGGAAAGGAGATGTTGGAAAAGTTTGAAAAGTATTGGGGAAGTCCGGTTAAAATGAACAATCTTTTGTTTATTGCGGTGGTGCTTGATCCAAGGCACAAGTTGCAATTTGTGGTGTATATGTTAAAACACATGTATGGGGAAGATGTTGGGGGGTTAATGGGAAAGTCTTTAGAAGAAACATTGTATAAAATGTTCAATCAATATAAATCTAAACTTGCAAAGAAAAAACAAAGAGATGATGTTAGAGAGAAAAATAGAGAAGAAAATGTTGGTCAAGTGCATCCATCACAATTGTTGAGGATGCAATTTGAGAAAGATATTGGAATGATTTCAAGTGATGGTAGTGCATCGGATTTGGAAGAGTATTTGAGTGAAAAAGCAAAAACATTTAGGACTTTCGAGAGGTTTGACATTTTAGAGTGGTGGAAAAATAATTCGATGATGTAACACCCCCAAATCCGGGGTCGGGGATCCGGGTTGTCACGAGTTCCATTTCCCTTAATAACACCCACTCTTAATAAATAATCAACTACTCTGTACTGTGACCCCACAATAAACACACACACCACAAGTTATAGTCTCAGAGATGAATATCCAAAAATAATCACAAGTCATTTTATTCCACAATTATATGCCAATACACCTTAAACAGGTTTCTGAATAAATTTACATTTCTTTGCCATTATTACAATTCATAAATATACATAATCTGATACATCAAAAGTTGAAAGCCTAGCCTATTGGTAGTTCCTACCTCAGCTACAGCGACATCAACGCCTAGGAAGCTGCGGAACGTTTCCTATCCGCTCGCGAATTGGGAGCTTGGTCCTGTTCATCTTGTCTATCTGATGTTGTGTGATGAAAGAAGAAAGCAAGGGTGAGCAGCAAGCCCACCAAAATAATATGTATAATGATTAACAATATATGAGCCTTCTCATAGTACTCATGAAGGTCTTGGTCAAAAGAAATGAACCAAGATGATATCTTAATGCGATGAAGTCGCAAAATATTCAGTATATATATACATATATACTTTTCAAAATATTGGAAGTCCTCTTCCATGCATAATACACACAGAGTTCCAGTGTATAACTGTATAAAAATATCGTTGCAAGGTGATCTCATATATCTAACCTTGTCTCAACATTTTTCTGAAAATCTTTGTCATGCATAAGATAATCATTTACTAGATATAAGTTTAAAAGATGAAGTTACAAGATACTCCAATATACTTATATCTTTTCCAATTACTACTTGAACTACCACTATTCAAGTTATAATTAGTTTTCAAAGTTCATCACGTAGATGAGACTACAAGACCAGATTTGAATAGATTAAATCTTTAAAATATCATCAAAATAAAATGAAGTTACGAGATACTTCATTTGATGCAAACATCATTTTGAAAACTTGACCCTGCCAACACTCAACAATCGCCCAACCGTAGCCTTTCTATCGAAGTGCTCTGGGTAGTGTTGCAGAAATATCCAATTGGATGATGAACTCATTACGGGAGTTTGCCGCGCCAGGAAGACCACTTACGATGATCAGTCGTAGTAGTGCAACCCCACCATTTTCTACATGTAGAGGAGAACCTGTCGGATTTACTTGTCAACCGAACACTGAACTCCTAAGGAATGGACCGCCTTAGCGGAACTTCCAGGCCATTTGGGCCAATATAATAAGGCTGGGCCGGCGCCACTCGACCACTTACGCCACTCCTAGTTCAGATGAAATCCATGACTCTGAAACGTAAAGCTCATTCCCCCTTTCCCCAAGTAAAAACTTGTTGATACGGCTCCACCAAGAAGTCGTATCTAGTTGGAAAGGAAAACTCACCGATATTTCCCAGGCGATGCCTGTTAATGGATTAACTTGTTCCAAGAATTTTACTTCCCGAGTGTTGGGTAAGTAATCAATTCATTTATCAAAACAGCAACCTTGTTGTGAATATAAAACACACCACAGAGCCGGATCCCTCAGGTTTTGAGCGAGTATTTAAATCCCCTTCGAAAGGAGGATCTTAAATATAAAAATGAGTTTTGGGATCCGCTCTAACTTTTAAAAATCATTTTGAAGACTCGCAAAACATTTTTAAGAATGTTTGGAGTGATGCTGATTTAACAAGGTACATCAGTCCCAATATATTAGAAAATATCTGAATATTATTATTTAAATAATATTCCCATAAAAAATAATCTTTATAAAAATAATTGAAGTAGAAGTTTTAAAACTTATACTTGAAATGAATATTAAATAACCAAAGATATACCTATACGAAAGTACTATCTTTATTTGAATAATCAAAAGTGAGTTTGATTATCGACACCTTATTCTTTAATAAAATAAAGAATATATCTCAGCAAATAATCGGAGTCATAGATCCTCAAATGAATATTCAAATAATATTCAATAAATAAAATAAGCTGAGTCATAAGCCCTCGAATGAATATTCGAAATAATATTCAATAAATAAATAAGCTGAGTCATAAGCCCTCGAATGAATATTATAAATAATATTCATTAAATAAAATAAAGGAGTCATACATCCTCAAATGAATATCCAAGTAATATTCAATAAATAATATAAAGGAGTCATAAGTCCTCGAATGAATATTCAAGATAATATTCATTAATAAAATCAAGTTATCGAATAAACCTTATTCGATTAATAGTTTTAAAAACTATAAATATATATATATATATATATATAAAATCTACTTGGGATCCTCGACTCCCGGTTTTAGAAAATGTTTTCACCTTTGGGTCCCTATACTAAGGGTATATGCAAATTACTGCTATTCTCTAGCATAGGTATTATCAACTGAACCAACAGATATATTTGGCAAGAATACGAAATAGGCATGCATATATATACCATATCAGCATGCTTCAATATATCGCAACATTTGCTAATTAACCAACATGCATCTATCGCAAGATAATGCATATACATATATACATCACAACAACAGTATAACGGATAGAAAACTTGCCTGAGCGACTTGGGGTGAAAAAAAAAGCTCGGAACGAGTCTGGTAACCTATAAACAACAAGTAAGTTGGAATTAAACCAAAGGCACTTGTAAATCTATACTTTAACTAACTTAGACTCTAATGCTTGTTTTGTGCTTACTGATTTGCTTAAGTCACTCGGGTACCCTCGGCTCCACCATTTTTAATAATTTAACCTTTACGAGTTTTAAGGCGATTCCTTCGCGAGTGTCTTACCAACTGCCTAACACACTTACCATAAATGTTTCATACATTAATTAACCCTTTTTGGTCTTTAACCTATGTTTCAAAGTAAAGCGAGGGGAAAAGTTTCGTTCGCGAAACGCCGTTACTTGAAACGGTCGTTTCTCCTAAACCGTACATCGGAATCAAACGAACTACATATCAAAACGAAGCTCGTAACATGAACTATCTAAACATGGCAATGGTCAAAATCTAGCAGGGTGTTCTCGGGTCCAAATGTTATGAACAAAAGCAGTCTAAAGTAAATCGGACATTACGACGGCTATGTTTACGCGATTACCAATGTTTAAACTACTCCAATTAACCACCAACCAACTCATAACCATCAATACAACAAAACTTTACCTAAACCATACCACATCAGTCCATAATCTCCAAGGTTTTCAACTCAAACAACCACAATCAAGACCTATGAACTATAATCAAGCTTCAATTACCAAAATACTTCCAAATCAAACCAAACTACTAATAATCACAATCCATGCTTCTCATTTCACAAAACCAACCATTAAGCTTACTAACAAATAAAGTAAAGGCTAGGGTTTGAAGTTTATACCTTCCTTGGGAGGTGTTAAGTTGCTAGGAAACCTTAGGGAGCCTCCTATAAGCTTGATCTTTCCAAAGAAATCAAGAACACAAAGTTAGGCTTTGAAGTTTCTAAAAGTCCGATTTAAAGAACTGTACAAATGAGAGTCTTACCATGATTATTTGGACGAGACTTGTGAACAAGAGTTGTAGGCCATCTCAATACCTTTCCAATGAGCTATAGAACACAATATTTGAGTGAGAAATGAAGGAGATACAGCAGGTTTAGTGTGCTGGTTCTGTTTTGGCCGAGAGCATGAAGAACAATGCCTTGGTTTCTTTTTGATTTTGATGAAAAATGATTTGCTTGGCTTGGTTGTTTTGATTTTTGTGTTTGTTTTAGTAAATTACCTAGTTGCCCTTGATTTTGTGTGGTTAAAAAGCCACCACATCTCCTTCCTTCCCATGTCATGCTTGTGTCATCCTCATGATGTCATCCTCCCCTCCTTGTCCTCTTCTCATTGGTTGGGTGACATCATCCTCTCTAATCCCTTTGATTAACTTCCTAATTGTTTGCCTAATGACCACTGATATGTTATACAGTTCGCTTAACTTTCGTTTTCGTTTATAGTTTGAGGGATCATACCCGGGATCTTATTACTTAGGTTCCCTTAACCTTTCTCAATACATTATATTCCTTTTTATGATCCTCTATTATAATCCTTTAATTTAAATCATTTTATCTTGTTACCTTATACTCAATTCTTTCCGTATCTATTGGATTTCCGGGAAAAATCAAAGTATTCGGATTTGGATTCTGACGATCTTTACATACACTTATATCTCATATAAAGTACTAATAAAATCTCAGAATATCCATATCAGAACCCCTACATAGTGTGGCATGAAAAGTTTTCTCATTCAGCTAAAACACTATTCACAAGAGTTATAAAAAGTTCAAAATTTTGGGAGTTATTACAGATGAGATTTCCCGTTTTATCTCAAATGGCACGGGATATTTTAGCTTTCCCAATATCCACTGTAGCTTCAGAATCGGCTTTTAGCACGGGAGGTAGAGTTCTCAATGATTTTAGGAGTTCTTTAACACCTAAAATGGTTGAAGCACTTATATGTGCTCAAGATTGGATGAGACGAACCGCAAAAGCTATAAGTGTTGAAGAGGATCCGGATGAAATGAAACAACTTGACGAAGGTATGCTACCCTTCCTAATAATTTCTAGGTTTTTAAATTTAATTAGCAAGAAATATATTTATGAAGAGTACTTATGATTTTTCTGTTTAAATTATGTTTTTTCAGCACTAGAGAAGATGAACATGGATGCAAGTTCTACGGCGGCATCAACCACTGGTGGAACTGGTGGAACTAGTGAGACTCAGTCATGGTACAAACTAAAAACCTTATACCCTGTAAAAAATTTGGCAGTTGTTTCAATCATCTGCATATGATATTTTCAATCATATTAAGTCTGCATTGCAGACTGAATTGAGTGAAAACTCCAGTTATTTTCAGTTATTTTGTTTTTGATTTGTAGTGATTTCAATCATCTGCATATGATATTAAGTCTGCATTGCAGACTGAATTGAGTTTTGCAGTGCCTGTTTTCAGTCTTGTTTTTTTATATATTTTTTTCCAGTCTGCATTGAGTTAAAAAGATGTCCTGTAAGTTTGTAACTCATAATTGAGTTTTGTTTTGGATTTTAAATTTTTTTCCAGTCTGCATTGTGCTTTTTCTGGTGTTTCCGGCTGCATCTTTATAAAGCCCCAGCTTTACACCCATTTGTTTTTGTAACACTGCAGTCTGCAAATATGTTATATTTTCTGTTAGGGAAAAAGTGAACTGACTTTATACCCCCAGCCCCAGGTGTATTTACATCTTTATTATAGCATAAATATTGGTTAGCTTCTGTGTTTGAATTGTGAACTGACTTTCTGACAAGCATTTTTGGGTGGTGGATCAGAATACAATCCAGTAGGCAGTAGCTAGCTTATTAAAGATAATTCACACCTGAGTAATGAGTATGTTGTAAGATCTAATTCTTTATATTTTTATCCAAATGCAGACTTGCAGTTGCAGCCTTGCAGGAGCCAGGACCAGGAGGCCAGGAGCACTGGAGCAATGCAACATGTGGAGTCTGGTTCTCTGGAGTCTGGAATTTGGACTGAGTAGCAGTCTTGCAGATTCCAGTTTCAATGTCTCATCACATCATCTGCCAATTGCCAACTGCTGCCAAGTGCCAAGCATTTAAATTTGAGATTTCCTTATATTTCAATTTTCAGACTCATTTTATATTAGCCAAGTTGTATTTGTTTTGAATGCAAACTGATGTTATGAAGTATCAAAAACTTATAATTCTGTTTGTTTGAAATTGCTGCTTGTAAACTTAAATTCTCTAATTATTTTTGGATAAATTTAGCCTTTTATTTTGAAATTCGGTTTATTTATTTCGGTTTCGGTAATAACCGGTTTATTTATTTCGGTTTCGGTTTTAAACCGAATAAATTTCGGTTCGGTTTTCGGCAGGGTTTTTACAATATTTCGGTTTCGGTTAACCGAAAAAAAATTCGGTTTCGGTTTCGGTTAACCGAATGCACAGCCCTAGTTATAATTACCGTGACTAGAACCACTACCAACCAAACTTTCATTATTTCAATACAAATTTCAAAACATATTAAACTACACTATACAAAAATTTTAATTAGATTTTAAAATCTATTAAATTCAATAAGCTTTTTTAATACCATCAATTTTTTAACAAATTATTAATAATGCATGTCGCATAGCTCAAGTTTTTAAAATAATATTTTTTTAAAATTTTGAGTCGAATATCTTAAGATTTCAATGGATTGATTAAATTTATTTTTAATTTATTTTTCAAAATTCAAATGGAATACAGTAAAAATTAAAAATATTATTTAAAATCCAGTGATCCTCAAAATTTTCAAATTCAAAATTAATATAATTACCTAAATTTTAAAAGATTGTTCAAATTTATTGTGGAATACACTTTTTAATATAAACTGAATACCCCAATTTTTCTATATCCAAGTAAAACTTAAAAAATTTTAATGAAAATATATTTAACTTTAAAATTAATTTGAGTAATAACAACCGAGAGACTAATTTATACTTTTCATTTTAATTTTATTTATATTTGAGTACTTTTCTATATTAATATATATTAAAATTTTAATTTCACTAATTATATTTTTATAACTTTCATTTCAAAAATATTTTTTTAGGGTATGAGAGAGTGTATAAAAGTGCTTGTCTTGATGATATTTTTTCCTTGAGTGGGATAACATATTAAGATTTATTTAACTCTTTTATATCATATCTACCAACAATATTTGTAATACTATTTGTGATGTTTGTTAAAATTGGTAGTAAACAAAATTGAGAAACAATATTAATAAAAAATGTTACAATGCATGTTCTTACAACAATGTTGTCTTTTTATAACTAAAACATTTACTACTTATTCTGAATTTGGAAGTTACAATTTAACTGAAACATAAAATAAATGGAATCACTAGGAAATCATTATCTAACTAGTTCTTGGAGTTGATGTGTTGTTGTCAAGCTCTTAATACCTCTCACAGGGCATGTTGTGTGTTTTTAGGTGTGCCTGCAGGTTCTTCAATGTGCCCCTACTTTCCTTTGGCCTAATTTGTTGGACAAGTTTTATCATAGAATTCCAGCACCCTCATCATACAAAATGTTGAATATTGGTTCATAATCATTCCCAATATAGGCAGGAGAAAGGTAATGGCCACTGAAAAGGAGTACCATGTGGCTGAATCTTACTGTATCTTTATGTGTTGTTATCATTTTCCAGGCTCAGTTTCGGAATTGCTTCACTACTCTCCTCAATATGGAATTCCAAGGAAAAACGATCAGCCATCTATGTTGATACAGAGGTTGTTGTAGTCAACAACAAAATTCCAGCCACAGTACTTCTCTAAAAATTTGATGTATCATAAATAATCCTCTAACATATCCTATTCATTATATGTATAAATACATACAAACAGAAAAAATCAAGGATTAGAAAACAATAGATGTATCATAGATAATCCTCTAACATATCCTATTCATTATATGTATAAATACATACAAACACAAAAAATCAAGGATTAGAAAACAATAGATTAAAATGATATCATTTAGAAATTACTCTCTTGAGATCTAGAGTATGAAATCTTTGTATCAATCTATTTGTACCTTTTAGCACAAGAACTGGGAAATCCTCTTCTGATGCACTATGCCCATCATTATTATTGGAGCTAAAATGAGCGCCCATGAATTACTATCTATTTTGATCAGATGGGTTTTAGTTAAGAGTCTGAACAAAATCATATAAAAGCTACAGGAAGCCAAGATATGTGTCTATCCTAAATTTGTGTGTGACTTATAGATTTCTTCTTCATTATCTACAATAGCGGCGGCAAGTTCTCCATCAACATGTTTTCCATCAACTTATATATGAACGATTGTAATGTAGGGTTAGGGGTAGAGCACTAAAATGTCTGGACCGTTGAGACCATTGAGTGTGTCCGCAACCTTCTCTTAATGGGAAGGCATGTGTCTAGAAACTTTTACTGATTAACTATCAAGCCCAAATTAACCATGTTAATCTCCACATCCTTTACACTATTACAATTTATTTTAAATAACTTTTTTCATATCATTTTTCTTTTCAAAAAATAAAGATGTACTACTATAATTGAATCAAATCAAAAACTTTATTTGACAGTTGAGAATTTTATAAATTATTTTATTTAACAGTTGAGAATTTTATAAATTATTTTTGCGCACCGTAAATTTTAAGAAATATATCGAATTTTGTAATAATTGTTATCTTAAAAATGTCAATAAAAAAACTGACAAGCATTCACAAATGTTTAAAACTTGTTCTAAAATTATTAAATTGCAAAATAAGAACTCTAATATTTTTTTTCATATGTACAAATGTTAGGGACAAATGAATTTTTTATTTTATTCTATATAAAAATGAAAAGTGTTACAATTATAAGTTGTAAGATAATCATTTGCCCATTTATGCTCACGTTGTGTTACAAATTTCTAAATATTTATTTTTTAAACTTATACTTTTTTATAGATTTTTTATTATTTTTTGTTACTGCTTTTCTTTCATTCCTTTCATAAGTTGAAATTACAAGTATTTTAATATTGGACCATTTTATGATAAGATAAATGTATAATTATTAATTTATCATATTAAAACATAACATATCTCAATATAACATATAACATAGCTTTATTAAGTAAAATAAAAATATTCATTTACCTAATTGCTGACGAGTCATACCCATATATATATTTATAAGTAGTTCTCCATGTCCTCACAACACTTGGAATTACACCAAGTATCGTCAATTCAACATCGTGCATAAAATTGATGATTTAACAACCTGTAAGACTCATATTAGGAAAAATTAAAATAAAAATTTATGTATATAAAATAGCTAATTAACTCACTATATTTTCTAATAGTAAACGCGTTATCATAGAACAATTATTAAAATAAATTTCAAGAATGGCAAACTTAATTAAGTAAAGATAAAAAGTTATGATAATAGTTGCCAGGGATGGGAAGACATGTAAACATCAATTATCATGAAATAACATAAGATCAGTATTATAAAATTTATGATGCTTATGTGAGAATCAGCCGACACGATTATTGATGGAAACAACAATTCTACATCATCAATAAGAGACTGCATCATTAAATAGCTTGCTAACATGTTTCTTAATAAATTAGAATATATTTTTTCCATAAATAGAAAAAAAAAACTTAAATAATTGGAGAAATAAACCATAAGTCTCATGAAACAAGTCTAAAATTACTTATCAACTCTAGATGGATAAAAATACAAAGCAATGTCGTCTCTCCTAGGGCCTGCATCCTTGAAGATTCTTCGATACCATTCAGCAAGAGGAAGTAACGTGAAAACCAGTTTTGGGTTCAAATTCTTCGAAAAGTCATAGTCATTTCCAGATACTTTGGCGTATGGATCAACTGAAGTTTCTGCAAACAACATCATGCCACACTGGTCAAACTCAATGATGCCATTACACAAAATAAGAAACACACTTAGCATTCATGCTCAATCACTTATGTTAGACAGAAAACAAGCATATGAAGACGTAAAAATATACAAATTTCTTTAGTTTCACCCGTAACTCAACTTCAAGAAGCACAAACCTACTTGCAGCATAACTCTACATGCAAAAATGAAGGATTGGTTTCGTTTGCATCTAGCCTTTGTTATCATCTCACAGACTCACGGCTCACGCGATTAAAATCACTTTTTGATTTCAATACTTACTAATCGATGTACCTCTTTAATCATTATACGGTCTCTCAACATTTACGTGGAGCTCCTGAAAAAATATAATGCTAAAAGATTTACTAGTACACTAGTTCTAAGATTATTTACTTTTGAATATTTTTACACTATTACATTAAATAAAAAATAATGCTTTTAGCACTAGCTAAACACACAAAATGTAGCGCATAAATATCCATTATACTAGTGTTCACTTGCAAGAGATTCTTCTATGATGAACTTATTATGAAGTTTTATTTATTTACTTGCATAAATTTCAAAAACATGCAGAAAAACATAAGAATAACTCTGCAAAATTAACAAGAAATTTAGTATCTAAAATTCATAGCTAGTATTTTACTCTACTTAATTGCAATCGCTTGTTCTCCCAGAAGATACTAAGATATTTACATTTGTTCTATTACCCCATAAAGATCTTAGCTCACAACTTAATAAAAAAGGATATTATGAAAATGATCATAGGTATTGTTGATCAGTTATATATTAGTTTGGGGCTTTATTGCTCCCTTTTATACAATATTTGAATTGTATGTTATTCTCAAAAATTGGAGAACGTTACTATCCTTTGTATAGTATTTTGAACTATATGGTATCTTGAAATCGTATCCCATAAACATTTTGAATAAATAATATTGAATTTCAAACTTAATAAGTTATGAATATATTTATTCTAGAGTGGGATACTTATTGAGCATTATTATGTTAATCCTTCCTTTATTTATTAAACCTTTCGGTAGCTGAAGAATATAGTCAATTATTCTGCACTACATTAAACGAAAGTAAAAGATTCAACCCTGAGATAGCCAATTTATAATCGTTAATGCAGAAGACAGTTGTATAGGTTTGAGTCTAGTTGTTTATTCCGTACCCATGTAAAATTAAGTTTAGCTGTTAATATAACTTCAGGTAGAGGGTGTAATTAATAGTGTGAAATCCTGGATATTAAATTTGGTTTGTATTAGGTAATGTTACTTTTGAAAATCATTTTAAGGCTCTAACTTGTGTGTGTAAGAGATTGGGGTTATTTGGCGTTGTATTATTGAATTGTTGAGTTAATGCAGGTAATATATGTTTAGACGGTTGCATAGAGACTCAAATCTCTTAACCCGAATTTGGAGGTGTTAGACTGGTGGTGTTGGACTCCATGTCCCTAATTTGGCGCCGAATCTGCTGGTACTCGCTACTTCTGCACCAACAGTTACTACAACAAACGACTTTACAGTTGAAGCTATAGCTGATTCATAACTGGCACTTATGGTTCTTGATATAGAGGGGGATCTGTGCAATTCCTAGATTAAATGTTGGGATTGACGATGGTATAGCATAATCATTTCCCGTCAACTCCACCCTCACATCAAATTTATTAAGATTTACATTACGGACGTGTCACCAACAAACTCAGCCTCATCACCTAAATTTATGGAACTATTACCAGCAAAATATCAATTCCAACTAAATTATTTTTAGCATCAATAATATGCATTTGCTTTTGAGGGAAATTGACACATTCACCTCCTCCTTTATGGCCAACTTTATTAGATTTCTTTTGTATTCCATTTTCTATTTCTCACCTAGCTTTAATGGGAAAATCTTGAAATACTCAATGATTGAACTTATCATGTGAAACCCTTACACTATTACTCGCAACGGAATCAATATAACTCATATCTTCAGTTATCACTCCCTTGACCACCAAATATATATGCTCCAACAATTGAATCTGCCAAAAATAAGATCAATAAAAATAGGAAATTACATAAGGAAAAATCTCGGTAACCACATAATTGATCAATGGTATGAATTGATAATGACCACAAACAAGTGTGAGCCACCAACACGTATATGAAATAAACAAGTAGTACGTGCATACAATTGATTCCGGTGAGTTTCAAAAAATCCGGCAACCAAGGCAAATCGTATCCTGTTATATTCGTATTTTCATCATAGCAAACACTTTTTCATCAATTACTACTACTACTACTACAGCTACAATTAAGACTATTTCAACCTTCATCGTGACCACACACCTTACGTCCAACATTTCGACACAAAGGTCGCTACTTAAACATTAGAAATCCAAGAGTGTACCGTGACTCGAATCCATCAACAAGAAGCCAATAATATATAACAAAATGTAGCTCACAAATTATTCATCAAATCTACCAGTAAAAATCATACAAATGACATAGAAATTGTAATACAAAATAAAACAGAATACTAAAACAGATCGGAAACAATGTAAAATAAGAGATAAATTTGAGATAAAGACAAACAAAAGCAATAATTAGATTTTAGCAAACCTATAAATAAGAAACAAACGTAAAAATGCTAGAAATGATAAAGTATATATGATATTAGTTAAATTTGATCCGTTAGATATAAGGCACGCTGATCGCTGACATGACACTAAATATAACTGTATTCAGTCAAATTTAGGAGTGTTAATTTAAATATTATTAATATTATTATATAATTTGTTACCTTCTATAGGACATATAATATTAATTAATATTTTCCTTACAAATATTATAACACTCTAAAATTTAAAATTTATTTTTGAGAACTCATAATTTTAAGAAAATTTTAAATTCATGATTTTGATCAATTTTATCATAAATACCAAAAATATACATGCAGTGAAATTCTCTATTATTAAATTAATTTTTTTGGTAAAATAATCAAGGAATAATAATTAAAAATTATTAATATTCTGCATATAACATTTTCTTTTAACCGTTTTAACATTTGTACAATTGGATCGTTCGATATTTATTTAATATTTTAGATTTAGTATGGACAATGCACTAGTAAAAAGTACATGTCAAACTACTAGTTAATTATTAAAATAGCAACCTATTACATTTAATTTTTTCTCAACTTTTTATCTTATGACTAAAATATATAGATCTTGATATCCTTAAATTTGGATCATTTATAAATAACTTTTAAAAAATCGAAACATCGGTATGGGACTTAACACTAGTAAGAAGTATTGGTCAAACTACTAGTTGACTGTTAAATTAAGAAACCAAATAAATTTATTTTTTTCTAAAATTTATATCATATCACTAATATATATAGATCTTCAAATTCTTATGGTTGGATCATTCATAAATTATTATAAAAAAATCATGCCATTAATATGGGTTTAAAGACAATTAAGAAGTACTGGTCAAACTACTAGTTGACTGTTAAAATAACAAACCAAATAAATTTATTTTTCCTAAATTTTTTATCATATCACTTATATATGTAGATCTTCATATCCTTATTTTTGGATCATTAATAAATTTTTTCGAAAAAATTGAAACATTAATATGGGACTAAACACTATTAAGAAATACTGGTCAAACTACTAGTTGACTGTTAAAATTTTGTGTAAATTTTATTCTATATTTTTTCAGAAATTTTTCGCCATTTATAAATTTGAATTCGACCAAAATCGATTTAGTTTAGTAGAAAACTCGTTGGCGGGAAATTTCCCTCCATTTTTTGGCAAGGCTAATTTCGAACGAATGCGGTTGAATTTAGGAGTACGGATAAACTCAACCGTATACGGTTGCATATAAATTTAGTTGTATTTATTCGGTTCTAATAAGGCTAAATTTGATGGAATGTGGTTGAATTTAGGAGCACGGCTAAACTTAACCGTATAAGGTTGCATACAAATACGGTTATATTTATTCAGTTATAATTAGTACTAAATTTGATCGCGTAAATACGACTATATATAAATACGACCGCATGCGGTTGAATTTAGCCGCGCCATTAAATTCAACCGAAACTGGTTGAATTTGATGTCGGTTGTATATGTGCAGTTGTATTTAGGCTTGTTTACTTGTAGTGTTGCTTTATCTGTCTTCACTAGAAACATCATTTTGTGTTAACTGTACCAAAAATTGCTTTAGCAGTACAAAAAGATGTCTCAAATTAATGGAGTAAGTAAGTTAGTATATTACTACTTTTGTTATGTTTTAAGTATATTAAGTTCACATATACTTAAGCCTAAGTAAATTTCTTATACTAATGGAATCAATAAAATGCAACTTTATCACTTATAAACGAGAAATATGCTATTTTTAGCCTTGGAGAAAATAATGTGGGAGTTGTTAACACTAAGTAGGCCATGTCATGGTACACTCTCAGCTCCTGAGAGGGTAAGTTGTATACATCATCTGTATATTCTCTGTAATTAATATCTCTGCTTCATTTGCATTTAGTCTGATCTTGAGTTTGTTTTATCTACATATATTGTTTCCACTATTGCACATGAGGGCTCATGACTAGAAATCCCTGTAGGTCAACTTGGAGGGCTAGTAGAACGTCTCCGCATTAGATCATATTTATCAGTTTTATCTTAATATTGTAGTGCTATTTTGGAAAAATTAACTTTATCTGGTTTACGTAAATTGCTGGGCAGAAGTGCATGAAAGACCAAGGTGTGAGGATATTCTCAGTCATTTACTAGAGTGCGAGTACTTCCTCAGCTAAGTATTATCCAGATTATTGTATAGTAAACAATATAATAGAGGTGTTACATAATATATTACCAGCGCAAGTTGTTATACTTTTTGTTTGAATTACTTGTCCTATAAAAACAATTATGCATGCACTATCAGTTGCCATTTGAAGTAGAATATATTTGCCACTATTTGAACCATGTATATTAGATGGATAGAGTTTTTGTGCACTCTGTAAGCGGGCATAAATTAGTTCCATTTGTACTTCTGGTTGTATTTAAATCGGGAGATGAAAGGTCTTTCTATTTATCATTTTTAATTCTCATGCTTCCAGTCCATGCATGCTTCAGATGCTTATCGACACATATGTGGATGCTTCAGATTGACCCAATATAAATGGTTTTGATATATATAAATGATTTCCATATTTAACTAGCCATGATTTTACATAGATTTATTTCATTTTTTTAACTTAACTTTGTGAGTTTTTTTTCTATATTTGTATAAATTACAGAAGACAGAGGATACATTGTTGTCACAGGGTATCGCACAAATGAAGTTAGGAAGCCACAAATTTTCTCTTTCTGAGGTTGACCGTTGTTCCTTTTAAGAAAAAAAAGCTTCTCGAAGGATTGATTGTTACAAGTTATACCGAATGCCTTACTTTTTTTTAATACATTCTAGCATAACTGCAGCACATCATTTATTCTATTATTTTTAGACATTCAGAATAAGTTGATTTATAATACGTACCAGGCATGACTACCTATATATCAAATTGGAATATTTTGGTACTACTTGCTCAAATCATTTTATGTTTTAGCTATGTGTTCAATGGCGTGACATATGCATTGCCGTACATATGTTATGATAATTATAATGCATAAATGTGGACATAGGGTACTCTATCTCTTATCACTGTCTATCTGTTATCTTTGGTTTAATTAGATAGTAATCATTTCTTAAATTCATCCATATATATGATGTGTTAATTTTATATATCTTACTACTTATTTCAAGTTTAATATATTAATGTATAATGTGCAGGCATTCTAATATCAAACATTAGATATATATGTAATTATTTAGAGTTTTTATCTGTAGATTTTAAAACATTCAATATATTTATGTGTTTTAGTAATTTTCAATACATGTAGATATTAGGTCGAAGATACTCAAGCTTGGGAAGCGGAAAAAAATCATTTAGAGCCAGGCATTTCCCTTGAGTTTTATGTTGGCTCCGATTAAAATTTGATGCCACCATTTGTATTATTAAATAGAACTAGGGATATCTTACAAGTTTAAGTTTATTTTAACTTTTGTAAAGTAATTAATAGTTCAAGTTTATTTATTTTTGTAAATTCAATTTGTATTATATTTTTTGAAACTTATGATATGAAAATTTAACTTATTTTCGAGAAATGCATATCACCAAATAATTTTTATTAAATTTTAATTATGAAAATGTTACATCATGTATTATATGGTTGACAATATGGGCCCCACCATATTCTAATGATTGCCCAAAACGTGTTGCAATACTGGTCAAGTCCTATTGCAACCCTTGTTGATGTTGAAGTAGAATGTTTGTTTAAAAGATAAGAAAGCATTGCAATAAAGTGTGTCGGGGTTGCAATATAGTGCTTTCCAATGGCTAAAATTGCGACCCCGAAAAAGTGTTACAATACCAGTTTTGGCACCTATTGCAACGTTTTTTTGGCCTTTAGCAGCGCTTGTTGGGGTTGCAGTATGCAATCTATGGCGTAGTATTAGCTACATATAAATTTTACTCTTGTCTTTGCTTTAATCATATTTTGTTTCAACCATATTCTGTCATCAGCTTGATTCTCCATTATGATCAATGTCTTCAGTTTTTGAAGAGCTGCCATTTAAAGCATTGGTCTGGTTCACAGATGACTAGCACATATATGAATACCCTTACCTACTTTCAATTATTTATCTCATATCACCTTATCTCATATCATTTCTTTAACACTAAAGTTCCTTTTATATTTTATTCTTCATTAAGGCTTGAATATTATAATGAACTTCTTTTCATGACTTGATGACGGACTTGGAGATTTAATTCCATGTTTTGATTGTTTATATTTTTCTAACCTTCTCTCCTCAAGATTCTTGTGTTTCGTAGTTAATATTATTTACCTGTTTAATTTTCATGTCAAGGTATATTTCTCAGTTACATATTACATTACATTATGATTTATAGATGGTCATCATTTTTTAAATGATTTGTTGGATTATCAATCACTTTTTCATATTACAATGAGTAATTCAATGCACACACAAGTATTATTAATCTTTACATAATCAACTCTTGTAATTTTCTCACAAGCAGCTCTTCTTGTAATCTCATAAATATTATTTCATTCATTGATAAGTGGCAGTCATTCAACGACTAATTTTTTAGGCTAGGCATTTCTTTTCTTAATTGTTTCATCAATTTCTACCGCATACCTAGTATCATGATCAACCATTTATTCTGACAGTTCGACGATTAAGAGAATAATATAAATATCTTCTGGGAGTGAGAGGTTGCTTTGATAGTAGGAAAAAGGAGACCGAGTGAGAGAGGAAAGCCATTTGTTCAGGACTTGCAAGTGAGAATTAGAGTTTCACCTTAGTAGATGATGGAAAAAATGTGAGATTTGTGATCCAGGGGAGGCCCTGGTGCAAGAATAGAGAGACTACGAGAAAAAACTAGGTACTGGAAACATATATGACATATCTTAACACAATGAAGTTGATGAATATCTGCACTATATATTTTCACTCATTCAGTTACCGTTCTTAGACTCAAAGAACTCATTCAAGCCTTTGATAAAAATAATAAGGGGGAGAACAAGAAAGTTAGCTCCGAGGGTGTCTTTAACTAAGAGGGAGAACATTCATGGCCCACAGTCTCAACGACAAAGAAAAAATGAGACATGGTTTAAATAAATTGTTTGAAATCAATCAACCTCAACCCAAGTGAAGCATTAAGTCAGCATGTACAATTCAATATTCCCATAAGGCACTAGGTGCACATGGTCTGAGCACAAACTTCAAGGTTCATGGCAGAAAAGCTCAAGTAGTAAATTTGGAAGTATTCATCTGGATAGATTGATTAGAACATAGCTAGGACTAGAGAAGTCATATCAAGTGGGAAAAGTTAAGCCTAAATCAGCTCTATCTCATTGGATATATCTCGTTGTAAAACCTCTTGACTTTTTTGTCAATTTTTATTTTTTATTGCTAAGAAGCTTAATTCAAATAAACTGTGATGTCTTAACTTCAATATATTTGGAGTGTGTATTTCTATAATCAAGGCTCTAATTCATGGTGGTTATTCTCTCAGTCATAAATTAGGAAGATTATTAGGAATCTGGACAAATTCATGATTATAAGCAAACCTTATAGAATAATTATATTAATTAAATTTTATAGCCTTCAACGGCTAACCATCCTAAGGGATAGCCCGTAAAAGGGTAGCCCATTAACTGATGAGGTTTCTATAACATTTTTTATGAGATTTCCATAGTATTTAGTGTAACACCCTAGTCTCACATTAAAAATATTTAAGATTTTTCTTCTATATATCAGGAAAAGTATTACTACTATGTATACCAACCCTGTGGTTGGCTTGTTATTTACCCATGTCGACTGTATTTGGGCCAGTAGTATTCGACTTATTTTTGACACAAAATCAGGACTTGAACCAGTTTTTGAAAACTCCTCCAGATTTGACCTAGGTTATCACTTATGGTATCAGAGCTAACTCATGAAAGTTTGATTCGTCAAGTTTCCAGAGGTACGGACGTGAAGGCTAGTGGTATTCTCCCTCAATAGATAGAGATCTGGAGGCGGGGACACGAAGCCAGCTGATATAATCTCACAATTAATGGCTAGATAGGAACAATCATAATCTATGAGCTATATGTAGGGGAGTTTGAACACCTAATTCCTACATCGAGGAGATTTGGGACATTTATTCTGTATGTAAAGAAAAATGTTACTACTCTATGCACAAAAAAAATCATGATCAATTGGGGGCCTGTGGTGGGCTTATTCTTATCCAAGTTCGTTGCATTTGGGCCAGTAGTCTTCCACTTATTTCAGACTCGGAAACGGGGATTGATCTGGTTTTCAAAATAATCTCGGGATTTAATTCGGGTTGTCACAATTAGAGTTGTGGTTATTCATTCAAAAGTCATGTTGACTTGATACATAAACTAGAATAGTGTGGCTTATTATAAACATATGATGCCATGTAATTCTAACTAAGTGAAGTGAGTTATCAAGTGCTAAGTGAAGCTACAGATTAATGGGTAACAGCATCAATCCATTAACGGTAATCAATCACTCTCAATGGCTAAGAAAATTCGAATAGCAATTGACAATGACTTGATAATGGTCAAATCCTAATTTTGACACAGTAAATGGGTTGATTAGAATCTCGACAAGGATTTTGACAAAGTACATGGGTTGATTAGAATCTCGGCAAAGAAAATGGGAGTTAAGACATAATTTGCATGTGTCCTTATCTAGATTCTGAAGAAGAATAAACATTATATTTCAATGCATGCCAAATTGTAGGGATTTTCAAAGAATTATATCACACAAAAATTCAGCCTAATTTGTCGAGACTCACGAGAAAGAATGTAGAAGTAATTTTATTGGATCTAGAAGATTGTGTCATTTTGTCAAGAAAGGATTGTAACTTTGTAAAATATAAACCAAGCAGTAGCAATAGCATCTTTTAGGAAATAATTTTTAGAGCGTTCATTTTAGAAAAACTGAAAATGCAACCTGAAATTTACACAGATTATTTCTTCAATGATATATTTTCCTTCTTTTTGTTCATAAGCAATAAGTTTTTATCCCAAAATAGTAAAAATATTTGATTTGTATTTAACCTCCCTTTTAAAAATTAACATAGTTAATTATTAAAGAATAACATCCCTTTTATAAAAATAATTTCACATAAAAACATAATGTTTGGTTTTTTTGGAGTATAAAAAATTTGTTGAGTATATAAGCATTTGTTAATTTCACACAAAAACATTAGTAGGAGATAGAGTATCGTGACTGCTGCTAACATTACTTTGTTAAGCGTAGTTTGTGGTACATTAGAATTCCGATCATCAATTTTAACCCCATTATAGAGTCAATTTGCACAAATAGGCTTCACTTCCTTCTTGAAACACTCTACTAAATAATTTTTTAGATTGGCCTAATATTCCATAAATGAAACAAAATATTGGGAAGTTCTCATACTTGAATATGATATCGAATACAAATCTTTTACTGTCTTTTTGATATTCAATCTTCATTTAAGAGATTTTGTAATATCTATAGTGACTTAATATCTATAGTGACTATGACTCGTAACAAAATGTTAGGCCGGCTGACACAAGTAATCTCTCCAAACATCCACAAAGTTGCTCAAACATGAAGATTGTACCTCCAAATATTATTCCAAGCTCTACCATTATTTTTTCCATGAAGCCAACTTTAAGATCATAACCTTGGACCATAGAGTTCACCTCTGTACAAGGTAGGAGGGTTTTCTCCATCTTGGACCAAAGTATTTGTCGAAGAGATAATGATAACTTTACTTAATGGGAGAGAAATTAACAAAATGTGAGAATAAAGAGAGGGAAAAAGACACAATGGAAACACCTATGGACAACACTTACTATAACTTTTATTAATAGTAGTATTAGGCACCTCAAATGAAAAATGTGTGGGTTACATGCCCTATTTATAAAAATGTATTTCGATCTTAAAATACTTACATGATATGTTGACTCCAAACATTTTTGACCATGAAGTGAATGACTCAGAATTGTATGTGAAAAGTGTTCCATTACAAATATTCTAATTATTCATTGATCTTAATATAGATCCCAGGTTTTGAACATCCATCCTTTAGGGAAAACATTTGAAATTGCTAGGGAGGCATCGTCATTGTTAAATCCCCTTTCGACTGATACTATTTTTTTATGGTTTCTTTTGGTATAGTAATCAGAATTAGTTTTTGAAAAGTTTAACTGGCTGACTACTACCTCCTGGTTTTGCATTTTTGGGTTATCAATTTCTAATTTTGACATAGGACACTGAGGACCTAAAAGGGTTGGGTTTTGAAAATTGACTGATTGTTTAATTTGAAAGGGTGTATTTGTAGGCTGGCTGGAAGAAGTGTTTTGTTGGGTAACTTTAGTTGATTTTTCTGAAGAGCTTTGGGAGGCTGTTAAGGGATTTTGTATGTTGAGGCCATGGGCTTTGATGGTTTGAAGGGCTAGAAATAATTTATTATCTTCTTTATCTGCAATTACCTTATCGATCCAGGATGTGATCGGTTTTCCTGAAGAAGTACTTGCTTTGCTTTGTTGAGTGACCGGGAGTTATTCGGGAAAGGCCGGGGTTTTTCCCCCACCTCTGCCTTTTCGAGGCATGAGACTATCTATTTTGTAGAAACTCACGGGTTAGGAAATCAGGGACACAGTTCATATCTCCCTTAATGTGTTCAATATCAAAATAAAAAATGCTTAATAATGCTTGCCATCTGGCGGAAATTTGTTTTGATGCAATATTTTGGACATTGTTTTGTAAAACCTCTTTTACAGATTTACAATCGACTCTAAGGAGAAATTTTTAATTTAATAAATCACTCTGAAATTTTGTAATACATAAAACAATTGAAAGTATTTCCTTTTTTATAGTAGAATAATTTCTTTGACAATCATTCCAATGTGCAGATGTAAACTGGACTATTTGTTCTTTACCATTGACTACTTGTTTTTGTATACCATCGTATCCTAAATCAGAAGCATCTGTTTCAACTACTTTAGAAGCATTTGGATCAGCAAGGTGTAGACAAGGGATTTCTAGAACCTGAGCTTTGATTTGTCAAACAATTTCGGTATGTTCAGATGACCAAGGGATGAGGTTAGTTTTAAGGCGGTCAAGTAAGGGCTTCTTTGGAATTCGCTAGGGGTAGTTTTGATTCCAAATGGAAGGACATTCCATTCATAATGTCTGAATGGGACCGTAAAAGCGGTTTTATATCTATCTTTTGGGTGGATTTGAATTTGCCAAAATCCTTATTTTAAATCAAATTTGGAGAATATTACCGAAGATCTTAATTTTTGTAAAAGGTCTTTTTTATTAGGTATAGGGTATCGTACCCATCTGAAGACTTTATTTAGAGGCTTATAATTGATATCCTTGGTGTCCCTCTCTTAATTTCAGCATTTTTGTTTACATAGAAAGCTGCACAGGACCACGGGGATCTGGATTTTGATATGATTCCTTTGGATTCGAGATCGGTGATTTCATTTCTGCAATGTTGTTCTAGGTCGGAGTTTATTTGGATAGGTCTCGCTTTTGTTGGTATTTCCTTTCATCAAAATCTTTTTCATAAGGTAAATCAATCATATGTTATTTTCTATGCCAAAATGCATTTGGTAAGTAAGAACAGAGTCCCACTTCTATTTGTTTTAATAATTTTAAGTTTTTTTCTTTGATAAAGCGGTCTTGTAACTGCTTCTGAATCTTGTGAGAGGAAAGATCTTGTTTTAGATGGGATAATTGTATCTGTTTTCCTGGTATTGAGGCATTTATCTCGTTATTATATATAGAATATGCCTTTATTATATTCAGGTTCCTTATTTTGGATTTTTAAGAAATGGGAATGTAAGTTTGGTGTCATGGGTTTTGAAAGTAATACCTTCGTAGGTGACAGAATAGGGGTTATTAAATTGAAGAAAGGTGTACCTAATATGACAAGATGATGTATGCCTTTAACTAGGAGAAAAGATGTTTTAATTTGAAAGGTATTATTATTGATAGAGGCATCAACCTTACTAACGAAATTAAGGTTTGAGTTATTAGCGACGGTTAATTTTTCGTTGGTATATTGATGAAATCTTTTTGGTATTATTTCTTTTTTAATGCAATTCAAATCTGCTCGTGTATCGAATAAGGCAATGGTATCTAAGATAAAGTCATCTGAGAAGACAACTTTGACTTTTATGAGATATTTTCAGTAGGTAACTTATCATAATTCATATAAGAAATCTTCATATTTGTTCAGGAGTATTGTTTAAACTGCTTAGTTGTTTTTGTTCAGTATTTTGCTCTTCTACTTCACGAACTAGAAGAACATTTAAAGCTTTAGAACTATCTTCTGTTGTTCTTTAAGGATTTTTAATTCTTCTTTAATTTCTTTGATTTCTTTGTGTAGGTCTTGTATTGTTGAAACAGATTTCTGGTTGGGTTTATGTTTTTTTAATATTATGGTCAAGTCATATGTAGTTTTTATTGATGGGAGAATAGAAGGTTTTTGTTCTGGTTCGGGTTCAATTGGTCGTTGGAGTAATTTTTCTAAGAGCACTTTTCTTATTTGGAGATCAGTTATCTTTTCTATAATTTCGAGAGAATGTTCCTCATTTCTAGTGAGGACGTTGATTCGTCTGTCTTCAGAGGAGGAATTGTGAGAGGAAGATGAGCTTGTTGGAATCTCATATATTCGAAGAGATTCATCATTTCCAGACATTTCAGATGTCTCAGAGTCGGAAGATTCAAGGAGTAAAGCCGAGATTTTGTTGGATAGGCTTTCTTCTATGTTTAACTCTTGTATTTTCCTATTAAGTCTGCAGAATCTAGATATATGTCCCTTTTTTCCGCATTTGTAACAAGTTATATCTTTATTGGTTGGTTTAGTAAATTTTTTTTGTTGAAAGGTTTTTTGGTGTAGGAAGGTTTATTGTTATTATTAAAGGAAGGTTTATTATAGAACGGTTCTGTTGATTTTTTGTAGAAATGTTTAGATTTTGTGAAAGACCTTTTCTGATAAGGTCTTTGATATGGCTTATATTCGCCATCACATTTTGTTTTTGAATAGCTTTTGTTGGGATTATAGTCAAACTGTTGACAGAAAGTACCTAATTCCTGCTTTATTCTTTTCATTTGCCATTTGAGATGTCTTTGAAGTTTTAAATCTTGATAAACCTTTAGGCCTTCTTGTTGTGTTTGACTTATGAGTTGGCCATATGTCAGGTTTTTGTAAGGTATCGGGCTTCCGTGTTCAGTTATTAAAGAAGTTCTAACTCTTTCATCGAGTAAGGTTGGAAGTCCGGCTAAGAATTTTTCCTTCCAATTTACATGGTTCGAGTCTTCTCTAAGCATGACTCTGGTAAGGAAAGTAGTTTTATGTCTTTAGAAATCACTAAGCTTTTTACATTTGAGATTATGTAAAAGTTCAGCATTCTTATCTCTCAGGTGAGAATGGTCACCAATGAAGTTGTGTGTTATGACTAGAATGAATTGTGCTACTGCTCCTTGGATAGGGTTTCCTTGTTCATCTAAAATGGGTTTTCCCTCTTCATCTTCTCTAACGGAATTTAAGATTTCAAGATGTTTTTCAGGGGTAAGGTGATAGTCCCACCAACATTTTAATTGGCCAGAGAACCCTGCTATGAGTAATTCAGCTATAGCTTTGTCTGGGGTTCCTATTTGGGTTGTATAAGCATTGGCTACCATGGTCATTTGTTGTAAATGATTTAGAATGTTATATTCAGACATTCCGTCTATATTCCATTCATAAACAGAGGATGCATTGAATTTAGACTAGGTAAAATTTCAGGTCTATTTTCAATTCCAATGTTTGGGGCTTTGAATTTTGGATTATTTGTCGGAGGTCATGAACTTGCGTATTTTATTTGTGAAAGCATCTTGATCTGAGTCATGATGTATGACATTCAGTTGTTTAGATGAAACACTGTCACCAGCTATTTGGGTTGTGGAAGAGGAGGCTTTAAGTCTTCTAAGATGGTCTTTGATGGCTTTAACGAATTCTAGTCTATTAGTTTGAATTCGTTATTGGCTTTGTCTAGAAACTTGGTATGGTTTAAAGATGGGTTCTTGGTTATTAATACTTTTGGGGAAATCTATTATTTTTTGAATTTGGTCTTCTATTCGGTTTAGTTGACTTCTTATGCTATTTAGGTGGGTGTTTGTGTAATTAACAACAAGGATTGTATTCCTAGTATTTTTTAGTATGTCATCATCTGGTCTCTTGATAGGGTGTGCCTCGATTTTTTCACTATGAACTGTTAGTGTGACATTTCTAAAAGGTGGGTGGTGTGATTCTATAGTTCTGCTACTTGTTTCCCATTGTTTCTGTTTTTGGCTCATGCTTCGAGTGATGGGGTTTAGGTAATTTGTGAATGGGAAGAATAAGTTTTGGTCAGAGGAGTATTTTTAACCAATCAAAGAATAACATTTGGATTTTGTTTTGGTTGAAAAATTCATAATAAATTTCTTGAAGTTGTGTCTTTTGTTCTTTGAAGTTGGTAAAAAACCAATTTCTTTTTCAATATTTTGGGGAGAGTAGAACTCTTCACGAAGAAAAGTTTTATTGATTTGAAATTCTATTTCAATCACATTTAGCTCACTTGGCATTCCCATATTCTCAGTTATAGCAGAGAAGGTTGGGGATGTTGGTGATGAAGGGGATACCGTGTTTTGGTAATTTGGTGGTAATTGACTTTGTTTATAGAAAGGGTGAGGTATATTGGAAGAATAATCCACACCACCCATAGAGGTATTGGGTATATATGTAGAGTATCTTGGTCTTGAGGAAGTGTTAATAATAGAAGGGATTTGAGAAATCCTTCCTAAATTTAAGGTTCTTGAGGAAGCATCAGAATAACGAGAACTAATAAAAGGGGCTCGGGATGATCGATCAAAAGCAAGAGTGACTCTTCCGTTATCATCTTGGTGAACTTGGTGTATTTGTGTGTTTGGTTATATTCTTTCCGGTAATCTAGGGCGAGCTACTCCTTCTAAAACCTATTAATTGGGAAGGGAAATGTCATGCCATTTTATGGATCGAGGAATAACTGTGTTAGACCTTGAAATGTCAGTTTGAAGAAGGATAGTTTCTCCTTTGATGAAAGCATTTTTATGCCCATCATCACCAATGGACATTATTGCTTTGTAATGAATTCGAAAAATTAAAGCAACCGGAATTGATCCCTCTAACATTTTATAGTTGTGAGTTTTAACTTGGAATGTCATGCAAAGGATAACATTCCTATATTTAAGAGAAATGGATAAATTTGGATAGCAACTAAAAGATATGAGTCCTTTACATAGACTTGATTCTATGGAACTTAACAGAGAGTCATTGAACTCAAGAAATCTAGCATCTCTTAAAATGGCTAATATTGAGGTGTCTAATCATTCTTTGGTTAAGGGCTTTATTCCACTTGGATTAAACCTATATGGATGTAATTGTATGATTTTGCTAGTTTTTCTAGGGAACTTTTGGTGAGAAGGTGAATTATTTCGAATGATTTTGATAGGTGTATGTCCCGTTCTTCGGTTTTGATGGAAGAACTAGAACGATGCCATTTTGTATCATAAACATGGCTTTTTAGGATTTTTGGGATGTCACAACGCTCTATTGCTTTTTTGAGGTTTTCGACGTTAGTTTCCTCACTATGTGTAATATTTCTTGAGTCTGACGTACTAGTGGAAGAGTTTGAAAGAGATGTAGTTCTGCAGAATACAGAATCCATGTTCTAGGTTCAAAAAAGACGTAGGCTAAGCTTTTGCTTACAATCCTAGAAAAAATGGGTCTACTGCCTCCTATATATATTTATATATATGTATATATGTATGTATGTATGTATGAGCTGGTAAGCTAAAAAATAAATCACCTTTTACAATTTATATATTTTCATTCTTTCTATTCAAAAGCAATAAGTTTCTGTCCCAAAATAGTAAAAATATTTGATTTGTATTCAAACCCCCTTTTACAAATCACCATAGTTAATTATTGGATTATAACATTCCTTTTACACAAATAATTTGACATAAAAATACCATGTTGGCACTACAAGAAATTTACAATCAGACAACACTTGACAGACAATGGTTAAAAAAAAAATCGTCGTCCTAAAAAATCATATAACGGTGAATTGAATTTGCAAAAAAAACAGTTGTGTGAGCTCCAGAACAGACAACAGATATCCATCTTTTTTAAACTGTTGTACAAGTTGTATCCTCTCATCGAGTCAGGCAACGGTTTTTTAAATATAGTGTTGTTGTAGATCTTTAACACAACGATTACAAACCGTTGTTACTATGTTAACGTATAGGGTTAGAAGACAACGGTTTTAACATTACATTGTGTAATTCAGACAACGGTTTTTTAGAAAGGTTGTCCTCTAAACCATCAAACAACGGAATGAAAACAGTTGTCTGAGGAATTTCAATGGGTGCCACGTATTGAAGTGGCAGCACGTGATATGTGGTAAATCATTCACAAGGATTGCTGAGGTGGCGAAATGAGAGCCCTTCATTGAAATGAGATTTGATATCGGCCGTTAGATCGAAAAATAGCTAATATTCTTATAAAACGGTTTTATGTTAAAACAAAAGTGTTGTCTTAGTTAGTCTCATACAAGCTTTTAGGTATTACGTTGTGTAATTCACACAACAGTTTTTAGAAGGGTTGCCTTAAAAATCTTCATACAACGGAATAAAACAGTTGTCTGAAATAGTTATTTTATAATTTAAATGGGCACCACCTGATGAGGTGGCAGCGCATGATAGGTTGTAAACATATTACTCGGATTGCTGAAGTGTCACAATGACAGCCCTTGATTGAAATGAGATTAGATATTAGTCGTTAGATTGAAAAAAGCTGATATACTTACACAACGGTTTTATAATAAAAAAAAGCGTTGTCTTAGTTTGTCTTTACACAATGGTGTTTCAAGGAAACCATTGTAAAAGTATTACTGTATAAAATGAGATTCCCGATTACAAAGTTCAATTTTTAAATGATTTTTTCGATGATCCAACCGTACGGATGTTAAGATATATCAATTTTAGTCATATGAAAAAATTATTAAAAAATTTAAAATTCATCTTGCATGTCAGGATTAGAAAAATCTGGTAATTGTACCCCTCCCGACAACGAGACTCGTTCCCGATTTACAGGATTAATTTTTTAAAATGATTTTTCGATGATCCAACCGTACGGATGTTAAGATATATCGATTTAAGTCATAAGAAAAAATTATTAAAAAATTTGAAATTCATTTTGCATGTCAGGATTAGAAAAATCTGGTAAAAGTACCCCTCCCGACAACGAGACTCGTTCCCGATTTACAGGATTAATTTTTTAAAATGATTTTTTGACGATCCAACCGTACGGATGTTAAGATATATTAATTTTAGTCATAAGAACAAATTATTAAAAAAATTGAAATTCATTTTGCATGTCAGGATTAGAAAAATCTGGTAAAAGTACCCCTCCCGACAACGAGACTCGTTCCCGATTTACAGGATTAATTTTTTAAAATGATTTTTCGAAGATCCAACCGTACGGATGTTAAGATATATCGATTTTAGTCATAAGAACAAATTATTAAAAAATTTGAAATTCATTTTGCATGTCAGGATTAGAAAAATCTGGTAAAAGTACCCCTCCCGACAACGAGACTCGTTCCCGATTTACAGGATTAATTTTTTAAAATGATTTTTTGACGATCCAACCGTACGGATGTTAAGATATATCGATTTTAGTCATAAGAAAAAATTATTAGAAAATTTGAAATTCATTTTGCATGTCAGAATTAGAAAAATCTGGTAAAAGTACCCATCCCGACAACGAGACTCGTTCCCGATTTACAGGATTAATTTTTTAAAATGATTTTTCGATGATCCAACCGTACGGATGTTAAGATATATCGATTTTAGTCATAAGAAAAAATTATTAAAAAATTTGAAATTCATTTTGCATGTCAGGATTAGAAAAATCTGGTAAAAGTACCCCTCCCGACAACGAGACTCGTTCCTGATTTACAAGATTAATTTTTAAAATGATTTTTTCGACAATCCAACCATACGGATGTTAAGATATATCAATTTTAGTCATATGAAAAAATTATTAAAAAATTTGAAATTCATCTTACATGTCAGGATTAGAAAAATCCGCTAAAAGTATCCCTCCCGACAACGAGACTCGTTCTTGATTTACAAGATTAATTTTTAAAATGATTTTTTTGATGATCCAACCGTACGGATGTTAATATATATCAATTTTAGTCATATGAAAAAATTATTAAAAAATTTAAAATTCATCTTGCACGTCAAGATTAGAAAAATCCCGTAAAAGTACCCCTCCGAACAACGAGACTCGCTCCCGATTTACTAGATTAATTTTTAAAATGATTTTTTCGACGATCCGACCGTACGGATGTTAAGATATATCAATTTTAGTCATATGAAAAACTTATTAAAAAATTTGAAATTCATCTTGCATGTCAGGATTAGAAAAATCCGGTAAAAGTACCCCTCCCAAGAACGAGACTCGTTCCCGATTTACAAGATTAATTTTTAAAATGATTTTTTCGACGATCCAACTGTACAGATGTTAAGATATATCAATTTTAGTCATATTAAAAAATTATTAAAAAAATTGTAATTCATCTTGCATGTCAGGATTAGAAAAATCCAGTAAAAGTACCACTCCCGACAACGAGACTCGTTCCTGATTTACAAGATTAATTTTTAAAATGTTTTTTTCGACGATCCAACCATACGAATGTTAAGATATATCAATTTTAGTCATATGAAAAAAATATAAAAATATTAAAATATTTTGACACTAATCATTATAAAAATAAATAAATATTTTGAAATTTAAACTAACATTGATTTTATTCTTAGTTCAATGAAAAATTAATTATTTAAGAAATAACTATTTAAAATTTAAATATTTAATAATACCGTACCAATATTTTGTTTCCCTCGGTCGCTCAATCATTTTCCCCCCTTCACAAAATTTTGTTTCCCCCCTTTTACTTCTAAATCTGATAAAATATCTCCCTCTTTTAATTTCAATCTCAGACTTCATCTTACTTATATCTTCATCTCTCCGACTAGGTGTCCAGCTTCAGTCTCCGGTTTATTCTTGATTGATAATTTTTCATTCCGTGTTGATTAACTCTTTCTCTCTCTCCCTCTCTTTCTTCTCCCTCTCTCTTCAATTGAAACATAATGATTTAGGGCTGCCTCTTACTTGATTATTCACCGGGTTTAGTTCCATTTTTTTGGATTCACAATCCAAGGTAAAGAATGAATACCATATTTTTGTAAGAATATGGTATAGATAAGATGCTCCTTAGTTATTTTGTAGGGACTGACAACTCTATCTGTTCGCTCTCACCCTAAAGCACGTCTCAACATTTCCCCCAAATTTAATAAACAAACCCTAGCTGCTTCTTCTACTCCCTTTTTCAATTCCTCTGCTCTCCGTCAAGGCTGTAAGTTTTTCTTATTTTTATATATTTATTACATTTGTGATTTGTGAGTGTTGTACTTTAGAGTTGACCATACAAGTGTTGGTGTTAATTAATTGGGCAGATTTATGTTTACTTTTGTTTCTGATTTGTGTGTTGTTTAGAGTGAGCTTCCTCTGGTTGGAAATGTAGCTTCGGATTTCGAAGCTGAAGCTGTTTTCAATCAGGAATTCATCAATGTAAGTAACTAGATATAAGAGTTTTCGTACCATTTTCAAATTTTCTGCTAGAGTTGATTACTCTCGATATTACTAGTTTTTATAAATTGAGCGTCTCTTTGTACTTGGAGTTGTTCTAATTGAGCACTATGCCTTTTCCTGGATGATTATTACATTATTATTGTCTTATAACACTTTTGTTTTGATGTCTTGTTTAATTGAGATGTATGTTATGAGAGCATACAATAAGAGCATGCAGAATACGATGAGAGTTCAATCCACCAGTTGTATCTTCCTTTGTTGAGGAAGGGCATGGGCTTTGGTGCACAAAAGTGGTTGCAACCCTTCAAAGGCAATGCGACTTTTTGGAAACCATAATGTCCTCTGCTGGACCCAGTGAAGACCATTCCGGTCAGTAGGTATCCCTTCGGCTCGCCTTATTATTTGATTAACTGTAACAACTAGGTATTGATCTATAGTATTCATAAAAAACAGTGATCACACCTAATGGTAAGAGAAGCATGGCAAAACTGGTGCAACGCATGACTCCTAATTTATGTACTGAGTTTGTGCAACAATGCACAAATGGGAAGTTCAAGTTGGAAATATGGGTGAAGATGCAAGGTTGATGATACAGAGAGGTGTTCACGGACCAGGAGAGCCCTCTGGCATAATTTTGAGTG
The DNA here is from genome assembly GCF_009905375.1 of Apium graveolens. Taxonomy (NCBI): domain Eukaryota; kingdom Viridiplantae; phylum Streptophyta; class Magnoliopsida; order Apiales; family Apiaceae; genus Apium; species Apium graveolens. The sequence continues at coordinate 150,523,455 of NC_133657.1, read as the reverse complement.
CCACTTTGTCTGTTTGGATTCATGTCCAACTGCAAGAATTGTTTGATTTACTACAGAATGAAGAACTGAGGAGTCAATGGGATCTTTTGTCCCATGGTGGTCAATTGCAACAAATGGTCTGCATTGCTAAGGGACAAGATTCTGGCAACAGAATCTCTCTTTCATGTGCTAATGTGAGTTCATATAAGCATATTTTAAAATGGTACTGATGCATCACATAAGTCAAGCAGTATCAAAATAGGCTGCAATTCTAAATACTCGCAGTATTTTGACTAATCAATTCCTATATAAAAGAAGAAATGATTTTTTGATTGAACATAACTTCTTTCCCAATGTGCAATCCTATCTTATTTTATTTTATCTCAATTTTTCTAGCTATACAAGTGAATGAACATATTGACCACGTATATGTGAAACTTTATATAATCAAGCACATACCTGACTTCTACGTGTTTGTGTTCTCAGGTTAAACTCTCCGACTATAAACAAAATGATGCCTCATTTTGTGGTAGATATTGGGGCGGTTTGATTCTTGTACCAGGTTTTATGTAAAGATCCAGTATCCTGAACACTTTAGGGAAATGAGTACTTAGGCAGACCTTGTTGAATATCAGGATTCTGTTTCTGTAATGGTTTAATCTACTCCTAGATTACTTGATGAACTAATGTTTGATTTGTATTTTCTGGATGATGACACTGCTAGGTGGACAAAGAAGAGCAAGGTTCAGTTTATCACATAAAGCATCACCTCATTCAGAAATAAGGTGCAGCAGAAAGGTGATCATCTCTCTCTCTCTCTCTATCTCTCCATATGAAATAAATATATATATATATTATGAATCATTATGTGTATAATTTTTATCTGTTTTCTTATGAATATGATTAGCATTGACAACCAATTTCAACTAGCAACTAAAACCAATTATCTGTTTCACGTTGACCGCAGAATACATATGCAATTAGTTTCTGCCAAAAAATAAAATTGCAGAACAATAAAAGTACCTGTCCATGCACATTAGTTGCCAAACCAGTGGGCAAAGGATCTGCCATTACTAAAACATCTGCAAGGTAGTCCATCTATAAAAGAAGTGTAGCTCTATCTTCTACAGAATATATATCTTCATGTGTAAGAACAAACAAACAGCCCTGTGCTGAATACAAAGTAAAATAAATTGTATCAACTCAAAAAATATTGCAACTATTTGAGAAATACAAAGTCTGCAAGTGTGTTATTAATAGGAAGAGCCCTTTAGCTGATTGTTGCCAACGAATCAGGGTTAACCATGTTGAGTGCATTTGCCCTGTTATTACGCCTAATCTATTAGCTCATAATTTTCTTACCAAAATACTTAACTAGTTGTGTTTGTACCTAAATCCTGGATTCAAGTTTCTTGCCTTACGTATGTACGTGGATTACATATGGGTATATAGATTGTAGGTTTTACTCTTTATTTTCTATTTTCTTCTCTGCCTCCATTTTAACTATTCTCGAAGTTTTATATATTCTTCTCATATGCGTGTAATTCTTGATGCAGCAAACCTAAACCTACATGTATGATACTTGGAACAAGAACCTGATAGGCAAGACCAAGAACTAGGACTAGGCGTGCCAATGGAGTGAACATTCTCTTGCTTCTCGGGCAAAAACAACGGAATATGTATGCAAATTAGTTATTGTGTACCTTAATGAGCATGTTTAGAAATAGATTTGAAGTTATAGTTGTAATTCTTGTAGAAAACCTTTGTATTATAAATTTAATTTCAATTGTGAAATAACAATTGAATTAATATAATATTATTTTATTTTAAATAATGAGATTAATTTTGTAAACAGTTGTGTGAAACCCACTCAAAAAATGATAAAAACTGTTGTATGTCTCACTGCACATTTTTTTTAAAAAAACTGTTGTCTTTTGATATTCTTTGCAATGGTTTTAATTTTTTACACCATTGTGGTTTAAACAAAAAACATTAATGACAACGGTTTTAACTAGTTAAAAGAAGTTTATACACTGTTGTTGTTGTTTATGAAAATATCGACAATAGTTGAATAAAGAAACAGTTGTTTAAAACATTGTCTAATAATGGTTAATAAAGAGTAACTGTTGTGCCTTCTTGATTGTAACCATTATTGAAAAACGTTGTTTAATCTCTCTTATTACAAGTGTATAAACAACCGTTGTCCAACCTTCAATCACACGATTGTTGGATAGACAATGGAAACACTGTCTGTCACACAACGGCAAAAATTTTATGATTGCAAATATGTTGTAGTGTGGGTTTCTTTTGGAGTACAATCTCCTTAAAGAATTATAAATCCCATGTTAATTCGAGCTGATAATGCTAAGCCAGCACTTACATGGGTACTCGCCTCTTGTACATTTTTTAAGAACAAAATATTATTTCGGCTTACTTGTTTAATTCTCAAGTTCACATCTTCATCAATGTCCAATATGACTTTAGTGGTAAGGCCCATTTGGTTATCCAAGCCTAATCCTCCATGAGTTATGTATTTTTTGTATTTTATGAAAGTTAGGATTTCTCCCACATTTGTAGGCGAGATTCCTTGCACCCATGTTTTGTATATTATTTATCCGAGTAATCCCGCTTTTTTTTAACTCTTTTCGAATCCATTATCTCCAAAAGCCCCTCTGTTGCCAACTACCTTCTGCTGTCATTACTTTGTTGAGCCTGGTTTGCGGTGCATTAAAATTTCGATCATTGATTTCAACACAATTATAGAGCCAATTTGCACCTACTTGAAATGAGCTCTTATCGAGGGCCCACATGATTCTAGTATATATGTATCTGATGTTTCGAACAGTTTACTAAATAATTTTTAGAGCCTAATTTTCCATAAATGAAAAAAAATTTAGGGATGTTCTAATACTTGATTGATATACGATACCAATCTTTTGTTGCATTGTTGATCTTCACTCTTAATTTAAAAGATGTTGTAATATCCATAGTGACTTAATATTTATACTTGACTCGAAAGTAATATCTCCAAACTTCTACAAACTTGCTTAAACATGAAGATTGTACTTCCTAGTATTATTTCCAAACTCTATGTTTAATTTTTTGGTCATCAAGCCAACTTTAAGATCATAAACTTGGACCCATAAATCAAGTATTTGTTGAAGAGATAATGATAACCTTACTTAATGATATAGATATTAATAAAATGAGAGAATAAAATTAGGAAAAAAAGACAATCAAAATAGGTCACACAACACACTTACTATAACTTTTATCAATAATAGTTTGAAGCACCTCATATGCCAAATGTGTGGATTCCATGCTGTCTAATTGAAGCTGACTACAAATAGTCTTGTTATTGGTTAATCATAAATACTTATATGAGATGTTATAAACAATACTTCTTTAATAATCAATAAAATTGTGCCATATTCAATTAAGATTTAAACATACAAATGAATCTTGAAATTTTGTACCATATTTTTTATTTTACAAAGATTTAAACATGGAACTCTCTTAATGTGATATTTCAAAACATATTAAACTATCAAATAAATTTGATTTGATTTTGAAATCTATCAAATTCGATAATATTTTCTAATACCCTCAAATATTTAACAAATTATTGATAATGAATGTCTGAAATCTTAAGGGTTTAATACACTATTTTTGAAATTTGAGTCGAATATCTTTAGATTTGAATGAATTGGTTAAATTTATTTTTATTTTATTTTTAAAAATTCAAATAGAATATAATAAAATTTTAAGATATTATTTAAAATCCAGTTGATCCTCAAAATTTTTAAAATATTAAACTAATATAATTACATAAAATTTTAAAAGATTGTACAAATTTATTGTTGATTACACCCCTTTAATATAAACTGAATACTCCAATTTTTCTATATCCAAGTAACTCTTACATATTTAATTTTTCATTAATTTATATTTTTATTTAAATTTTATTCCATTTTAATTATAATTTATATTTTTTATTTTAATTTTATTTTTATTTGAGCACTATTCATATTTTAATTTATTTTATTTTATTTTCATTTTAAATTATATTTATTTGAGCACTATTTATATTTTATTTTAATTTAATTTTTATTTATATTTTTATTTCATTAATTTATATTTTATATTCTAATTTTAATTTATATTTTTCATTTTAATTTTATTTCTATTTGAGCACCATTCATATAGATACATATTAAAATTTGAATTTCACATATTATATTTTTATATCTTTTATTTAAGAAATATTCTTTTTGGGTATCATAGAGTGTAGATAAGTGATATTTTTTGTGTTAATAGGTTGATAATATATTTTTTAAAAGTCTTAAGAAAAAAATTGAGTAAAAACATCAATATAAAATGTTGCAATCCATGATCTTACAACAATGTTGTCTTTTTATAACTGAAAGTTTTATTACTTATTCTCGATTTAAAAGTTACAATATAGTGTGTGTTTTCACAATAGTTAAATTACCGTCAACTTAAATTCTTATCACCAACTCTTGTCTCGAGTGATGATTATATTTTTTAAAATTTTTGTACAACGATCCAACCTACTAAGATGTCTAATTCTTTTAAAAAAATTAGATTTTACATCGTGTGTTTTTATAAGTCAAATTACCGTCAATGCGGGTTCCTATAACCAAGTCTTATCCCCAGTGGAGATCCTATTTTTTTAAAATTCTTGTTCAACGATCCAACTGTAGGAATGATGTTACCTAATAATCTTAGAGATTTCTAATTTTTTTTAAAACATTAGATTTTATATCGTGTGTTTTTATAAAAGTCAAATTACAACCAACACGGGTTCCTTTTACAAAGTCTTGTACCGGGTGGTGATTCTATTTTTTTAAAATTATTGGTCGACGATCCAACCGTATGGATGATGTTACCTACTAATTTTAGAGATGTACAATTTTTTTTTTAAAAAAATGGATTTTATATTGTATGTTTTTATAATAGTCAAATTACGGTCAACACGGGTTCATGTTGCCAAGTCTTCTCCCGGGTGGTGATTCTATTTTTTTAAATTCTTTTTCGATGATCCAACCGTAGGGATGATGTTACCTACTAATTTTAGAGATGTATATTTTTTTTAAAAACATTATATTTTATATCGTGTGTTTTTATATTAGTCAAATTACGGTCAACACGTGTTCCTATTACCAAGTCTTGTACCGGGTGGTGATTCTATTTTTTTAAAATTCTTGTTCGACCATCACCATACGGATGTTGTTACCTCCTAATTTTAGAGATGTACAATTTTTTTTAGAGACATGAATTTTTTTTAAAAAATTATACGAATAATTGCTCCTATACGAATAATTATACGAATAATTTAGAAATCTAGCATTTCTTTCTCAATATCACACTTCCACCTTCACATCACCTTAGCGAACGCATCGGTGCTTATCTCGCGGCCAGAGAAGGCAGTGTCGTCAGTGCCGTAGTAGGAGTTTAGTTTCTAGGAGCAGTTTGTAGATTCGTGCTTGAGATCGATGGGGGATGACGAAATTACTTCGGTGAAGATGGAGGATGTGGTTATATTAAGACAGAAGCTCGATTCGCTCTATTAGCTTTCAATCTCTGAAAACTTGTTGTTGTTAATACTAATTTTTTTCTGTACTTATATATTGTCTGTGTATGAGTTGCTGAAAAAAGATCAGGAATACATCAAGTTTATGTGTGTATGTGTGTACGAGAATAAAATATAATTTTATTTTATCATGAATTAATATATTTTGATTTTAATGGTGGTTGATATGAATTGTGCACGTGAGCTTCTCGCTTTGGTTGTTAGTGTTGTGTTGTGTTGGTGTATTCTTTAAGGGACAAGGCTTTAGTGAATCACGTTTTTTTTGGCTTTTATATTTTTTGTGCATTTAGTGGTTGGTTTTGTTTCGGTTTTTTCCTAATTGAGATATTTATGCATAGGGTTGAAAGAATTATTCTAATAAAATTTGTGAATGTTGGATTTCAAACTAATTATAATCACCAAGAACTATCATTTTAATATTATTTTTAAGGAATACATTAGCACTCTCTTGGAGTCTCTCTTAATGATTTTGTTTAGAAGCCACATTTGGTGAACTTTGTGTTGTGTCAACAATCTATCAAGCACCCTCACCCTTAAATTTTAATATTCTAGTATAAGCTATTACGCCCTCGCGATTGTTTACAATTTTTCAAGTCTTATTGATGTTGGAAGACATGGCTTAATATTATATATTTTTTTGTTTAAACCAAGTTCATAAGACATATTATAATTCTATTTTTATTTAAATAATTCTACTATAAATATTAATCTATTTATGAGAGTGTTTCATTCTAAATATTGGTAATTACGGTGACTAGAACCACTACCAACCAAACTTTGATTGTTTCAATACAAATTTCAAAACATATAAAACTACACTATACAAAAATTTTAATTAGATTTTAAAATCTATTAAATTCAATAAGCTTTTTTAATACCATCAATTTTTTAACAAATTATTAATAATGAATGTCGCATAGCTCAAGTTTTTAAAATAATATTTTTAAAATTTTGAGTCGAATATCTTAAGATTTCAATGGATTGATTAAATTTATTTTTAATTTATTTTTTAAAATTCAAATGGAATACAGTAAAAATTTAAAATATTATTTAAAATCCAGTGATCCTCAAAATTTTAAAATTCAAAATTAATATAATTACATAAAATTTAAAAGATTGTTCAAATTTATTGTGAAATACACTTTTTAATATAAACTGAATACCCCAATTTTTCTATATCCAAGTAAAACTTAAAAAATTTAAATGAAAATATATTTAACTCTAAAATTAATTTGAGTAATAACAACCGAGAAACTAATTTATACTTTTCATTTTAAAATTTATTTATATTTGAGTATTGTTCTATATCAATATATATTAAAATTGTAATTTCACTAATTATATTTTTATAACTTTCATTTCAAAAATATTTTTTTAGGGTATGAGAGAGTGTATAAAAGTGCTTGTCTTGATGATATTTTTTCTGTGAGTGGGATAACATAATAAGATTTATTTAACTCTTTTATATCATATCTACCAACAATATTTGTAACACTATTTATGATGTTTGTTAAAATTCTTAGTAAACAAAATATTAATAAAAAATGTTAATAAAAAATATTAATAAAAAATGTTACAATGTATGTTCTTACAACAATGTTGTCTTTTTATAACTAAAATATTTACTAATTGTGAATTTGGAAGTTACAATTTAACTGAAACATAAAATAAATGGAATCACTAGGAAATCATTATCTAACTAGCTCTTGCAGTTGATGTGTTGTTGTCAAGCTCCTTGTCACCATGTTTCTAATAGTAATGCTTCTTAATACCTCTCACAGGGCATGTTGTGTGTTTTTAGGTGTGCCTGCAGGTTCTTCAATGTGCCCCTACTTTCCTTCCGCCTAATTTGTTGGAAAAGTTTTATCATAGAATTCCAGCACCCTCATCATATGAAATGTTGAATATTGGTTCATAATCATTCCCAATATAGGCAGGAGAAAGGTAATGGCCACTGAAAAGGAGTACTATGTGGCTAAATCTTACTGTATCTTTATGTGTTGCTATCATTTTCCACGCTCAGTTTCGGAATTGCTTCACTACTCTCCTCAATATGGAATTCCAAGGAAAAACGATCAGCCATCTATGTTGATACAGAGGTTGTTATAGTCAACAACAAAATTCCAGCCACCAGTACTTCTCTAATAATTTGATGTATCATAAATAATCCTCTAATATATCCTATTCATAATATGTATAAATACATGCAACCAGAAAAAATCAAGGATTAGAAAACAATAGATTAAAATGATATTATTTAGAAATTACTCTCTTGAGATCTAGAGTATGAAATCTTTGTATCAATCTATTTGTACCTTTTAGCACAAGTACTGGGAAATCCTCTTCTGATGCACTATGCCCATCATTATTATTGGAGCTAAAATGAGGGCCCATGAATTACTATGTATTTTGATCAGATGGGTTTTAGTTAAGAGTCTGAACAAAATCATATAAAAGCTACAGGAAGCCAAGACATGTGTCTATCCTAAATTTGTGTGTGACTTATAGATTTCTTCTTCACTATCTACAATAGCGGCGGCAAGTTACTATGGTAATGTAGGGTTACCGTTGAGACCATTGAGTGTGTCCGCAACCTTCTCTTAATGGGCCGGCCAATGTCTAGAAACTTTTAGCGATTAACTATCAAGCCCAATTAACCATGTTAATCCCCACATCTTTTATAATATTACAATTTATTTTAAATAAATTTTTTCATATCATTTTTCTTTTCAAAAAATAAAGATGTACTACTGATAATTGAATCAAATCAAAAACTTTATTTAACAGTTGAGAATTTTATAAATTAATTTATTTAACAGTTGAGAATTTTATAAATTATTGTGCCCACCGTAAATTTTAAGAAATATATCGAATTTTATAATAATTGTTATCTTAAAAATGTCAATAAAAAAGTGACAAGCATTCACAAATGTTTAAAACTTGTTCTAAAATTATTAAATTGTAAAAAAAGAACTCTAATATTTATTTTCATATGTACAAATGTTAGGGACAAAAGAATTTTTAATTTTATTCTATATAAAAATGAAAAGTGTTACAATTATAAGTTGTAAGATAATCATTTCCCCATTTATGCTCACGTTGTGTTACAAATTTCTAAATATTTGTTTTTTAAACTTATACTTTTTTATAGATTTTTTATTATTTTTTGTTACTGTTTTTCTTTCATTCCTTTCATAAGTTGAAATTACAAACATTTTAATATTGGTCCATTTTATGATAAGATAAATGTATAATTATTGATTTATCATATTAAAACATAACATATCTCAATATCAATTTTGTTTAAATAAAACAATTTGGTGAGCAAATTATATCGTGTGTTAGTGTAAGAAAATATAAACTTATGACTTAGGAAATGGGTTTCATGTCATATATATACATATATATATTTATAAATCAATGTTAGTTGTAATATATAGCCAAGTCCACTCTACAAAATATGAAAAAAATTTGAACTTCTTTATATTTTAAAAATATAAAGATTTTATGTAGTTTATAAAAAATAGCTGGCATAGTATAAAAATAATTATAAATATTTAATAAATAGCTAAAGAATCTCAAAATACAATTAAAAATTCTTGAGACAATTATATAGTTTCCATTCTTTAAACTATTTTATAGTATATCTCATAATTCTGATATTAGTGTAAAAATTATTACATGTCTTTTTAATTTGATTATTTATTAAATTCTTAAATACTTAAATAATAATGAAATTTTTTTTAAAAAATTGAACACCAACTAAAACTCTACACAAATTCACACTTTCTACAACTTCATCAATTATTAAAGAAAAATTTAGCATCCATAATATATTATTACAATATAAAATCATGCATTATATATTTCTTTTATCTAGAAAAGCTAATGATACAAAAGGAAGTTAAAATTTATGTAAAGAAATAATCTTAATAGAAATGTTTGTGTGCAGTTGACATAAAATCACTAGAATGACAACAATATTTGTGAATTTATTTCATTCAACCATTTAAGTGTAGACTTTTCATTTTTTATAAGTGGCTAAATAATTGCCTATTAGTAAAAATGCTTAAAAAATGATGTTGTTGGATTGAGATGTTTGGACAAGACTACACACATCTAGAAGGACACATAAGTTGTGATAGGTGAGTGTTAGATTATGGATTGATGGATTGATGGTGAGAATGTTAAAAGGATTCTTATATCTTAAGTTAATTGGGAGGGATGAAAACCGTTTAAACAATTAAAATAATCAACAATTTTTATATTAATGAATAAAAAATGATTACTATAATCTCTCAAGGATGAAATTAAAGAAACAACTAAAATTTATTTTTCTCCCATATCAGAAAACTATTAGTACATCAATATTACTATTCTTCTTGCATATTAGAAAACTATTAGTACATCAATATTACTAGTTAGCCTGACATGACTTGTGACCACATTAGTGGTACAATTAATTTATTTACCATGGAAATAAAAAAAAATTGATGACACAGGGGATCAAAACACAACAATCAATTTATATATCATGAAAATAAAAAAGACCTTGACATAGGGGATCAATTGACAATGTAGACATTGTATTCTTAAGGAGTCGAAACAGGGTATTTGTGTTACTTGCACATGTTACAATGAACTCCACGTTGCAATTTCATTAAAAAAATAACATATCATAAAGGGTGTCAAAGATTGACGCTGCCCAGTTAGGAATCCACCTCGGATATGAGTACCTCCGCAATACTTAATGACATGCTTTTCATTGGCTTGGAATTGAACAGGAAATAACTATGTATACATACATAGAAAGCATGGACACAATCCAGCTATTTTTAAATTGTTGTAATCTAAAACTATAACATTGCCTACAACATTATTAAGGTCAAGAAAAATATAAAATATGCAGTTACCTAATGGCTGACGAGATACCCATCTATATATTTATAAGTTGTTCTCCATGTCCTCACAATACTTGGAATTACACCAAGTATTGTCAATTCAACATACCGCATAAAATTGATGACTTAACAACCTATAAGACTCTTATTAGGAAAGATTAAAATAAAAATTTATGTATATATAATAGCTAATTAACTCACTATATTTTCTAATAGTGAACGCGTTATCATAGAACAGTTGTTAAAATAAATTTCAAGAATGGCAAACTTAATTAAGTAAAGATAAAAAGTTATGATAATCGTTGCAAGCGATGGGAAGACTTGTAAATATCAATTATCATGAAATAACATAAGATCAGTATTATAAAATTTATGATGCTTACTCTGAGAATCAACCGACACGATTATTGATGGAAACAACAATAATTCTACATCATCAATAAGAGACTGCATCATTAAATAGCTTGCTAACATGTTTCTTAATTAATTAGAATATATTTTTTCCATAAATAGAAAAAAAACATAAATAATTGGAGAAATAAACCATAAGTCTCATGAAACAAGTCTAAAATTACATATGAAAAGAATGTCGTCTCTGCTACGGAGTGCATCCTTGAAGATTCTTCGATACCATTCAGCAAGATGAAGTAACGTGAAAACCAGTTTTGGGTTCATATTCTTCGAAAAGTCATAGTCATTTCGAGATACTTTGGCATATGGAACAACTGAAATTTCTGCAAACAACATCATCTCACACCGGTCAAACTCAATGATGCCATTACACAAAATAAGAAACACACTTAGCATTCATGCTCGATCACTTATGTTAGATAGAAAACAAGCATATGAGGACGTAAAAATATACAAATTTCTTTAGGTTCACCCGCAACTCAACTTCAAGAAGCACAAAACCACTTGCAGCATAACTGTATATGCAAAAATGAAGGATTGGTTTGGTTTGCATCTAGCCTTTGTTATCATCTCACAGACTCACGGCTCACGCGATTAAAACCACTTTATGATTTCAATACTTACTCATCGATGTACCTCTTTAATCATTATACTGTCTCTCAACATTTACCTGGAGCTCCTGGAAAAATATAATGCTAAAAGATTTACTCGTACACTAATTCTAAGATTATTTACTTTTGAATATTTTTACACTATTACATTAAATAAAAAATAATACTTTTAACACTAGCTAACCACACAAAATGTAGCGCATAAATATCCACTATACTAGTGTTCACTTGCAAGAAACTCTTCTACGATGAACTTATTCTGAAGTTTTATTTATTTACTTGCATAAATTTCAAAAATATGCAGAAAAATATAAGAATAACTCTGCAAAATTAACAAGAAATTCAGTCTCTAAAATTCATAGCTAGTATTTTCCTCTACTTAATTACAATCGCTTGTTCTGCCAGAAGATACTAAGATATTTACATTTGTTCTATTGCCCCATAAAAATCTTAGCTCACAACTTAATAACAAAGGATATAATGAAAATGATCATAGGTATTATTGATCAGTTATATATTATTTTGGGGCTTTATTGCTCCCTTTTATACAATATTTGAATTGTATGTTATTCTCGGAAATTGGGGAACATTACTATCCTTTGTATAGTATTTTGAACTATATGGTATCTTGAAATCGTATCCCATAAACATTTTTGGTGGCTATACTAATAAATAATATTGAATTTTAAACTTAATAAGTTGGTGGCTACGCTAATCCTTGCTTTATTTATTAAACCTTTCAGTAGCTGAAGAATATAGTTAATTATTCTGCACTACAATAAATGGAAGTAAAAGATTCAACCCTGAGATAACCAATTCAGAATGGTTAATGGAGAAGACAGTTGTATAGGTTTGAGTCGGGAATGTTAAAGCTGGTATTCAAGTCTAATTATTTATTCCGTACCCTTGTAAAATTAAGTTTTGCTGTTAATATAACTTCAGGTAGAGGGTGTAATTAATAGTGTGAGATCCTGGATATTAAATTTGGTTTGTATTAGGTAATGTTACTTTTGAAAATCATTTTAAGGCTCTAACTTGTGTGTGTAAAAGATTGGGGTTATTTAGCGTTGTATTATTGGATGGTTGAGTTAATACATGTAATATATGTTTAGACGGTTGCATAGAGACTCAAATCTCTTACCCCGGATTTGGAGGTGTTAGACTGGTGGTGTTGGACTCCATGTCCCTAATTTTGCGCCAAATCTGCTGGTACTCGCTGCTTCTGCACCAACAGTTACTACAACAAACGACTTTACAGTTGAAGCTATAGCTGTCATAACTGGCACTTATGGTTCTTGATACAGAGGGGGATCTGTGAAATCCCTAGATTAAATGTTGGGATTGACGATGGTATAGTATAATCATTTCCCGTCAACTCCACCCTCACATCAAATTTATTATGATTTACATTACTAACGTGTCACCAACAAACTCAGCCTCATTACCTAAATTTATGGAACTATTACCAGCAAAATATCAATTCCAACTAAATCATTTTCAGCATCAACAATATGGATTTGCTTTTGAGGGAAATTGACACATTCACCTCCTCCTTTATGGCCAACTTTATTAGATTTCTTTTGTATTTTATTTTTTATTTCTCACCTAGCTTTAATGGGAAAATCTTGAAATACTCAATGATTGAACTTATCATGTAAAACCCTTACACTATTACTCGCAACGGAATCAATATAACTCATATCTTCAGTTATCACTCCCTTGACAACCAAATATATATGCTCCAACAATTGAATCTGCCAAAAAATAAGAACAATGAAAATAGGAAATTACATAAGGAAAAATCTCGGTAACCACATAATTGACCAATGGTATGAATTGATAATTACCACAAACAAGTGTGAACAATAACACGTATATGAAACAAACAAGTAGTACGTGCATACCATTGATTCCGGTGAGTTTCAAAAAATCCGGCAACCAAGGCAAATCGTGTCCTGTTATATTCATGTTTTCATCACAGTAAACACTTTTTCATCAATTACTACTACAACTACAATTAAAACTGTTTCAACCTTCATCCGGACCACACACCTTACATCCAAGATTTCGACACAAAGGTCGCTACTTAAACATTAGAAATCCAACAGTGTACCGTGACCCGAATCCATCAACAAGAAGCCAATAACATATAACAAAATGTAGCTCACAAATTATTCATCAAATCTACCAGTAAAAATCATACAAATGACATATAAATTGTAATACAAAACGAAACAGAAAACTAAAACAGATCGGAAACAATGTAAAATAAGAGATAAATTTGAGATAAAGACAAACAAAAGCAATTATTAGATTTTAGCAAACCTATAAATAAGAAACAAACGTAAAAAGGCGAGAAATGATAAAGTATATATGTAATTAACTTGAAGATGAAGAATTTTGACGACGAAGAATCTTGATGGATCGGGAGGAGATGAGTGCGAATAGGAAAAGAGTGGTCGACGAAGGGGCTCGCCGGAGTATGACGAGACGACGGCCGGTCAGAGAACGCCGGTGGCGATGTCGTGGGGGGGCTGTAGTCGAGGACGTAGATGGAGAGAGAGGGGGGTGAGAGAGAGAGGGAGATGGAGGGGGGAGGGAGCCGGAAAAAAACAAGTGCGGCTTAAAGGATAAGGGGGACGCGTAGGTCAGGGGTGGGGGGTTTTATACTTTATATGATTTTGTTTTATTTTTGTTTTATAAATATTTTTTATAAAATATAACTTCAATCGTTGGATTGTTATGATAGTAGTTAAATTTGATCCGTTAGATATAACTCACGCCGATCGCTGACATGACACTAAATATAACTATATTCAGTCAAATTTAAGAGTGTTAATTTAAATATTATTAATATTATTATATATTTGTTACCTTTTATAGGACATATAATATTAATTAATATTTTCCTTACAAATATTATAATACTCTAAAATTTAAAATTTATTTTTGAGAACTCATTATTTTAAAAAAAAATTAAATTCATGATTTTGATCAATTTTATCATAAATACCAAAAATAAACAAGTAGTGAAATTCTCTATTGTTAAATTAATTTTTTTTGTTAAAATAATCAAGGAATAATAATTAAAAATTATTCATATTTTGCATATAACATTTTCTTTTAACCGTTTTAACATTTGTACAATTGGATTGTTCGATATTTATTTAATATTTTAGATTTAGTATGGACAATGCACTAGTAAAAAGTACAGGTCAAACTACTAGTTAATTATTAAAATAGCAAACCTATTACATTTAATTTTTTCTCAACTTTTTATCTTATGACTAAAATATATAGATCTTGATATCCTTAAATTTGGATTATTTATAAACAACTTTTAAAAAATCAAAACATCGGTATGGGACTAAACACTAGTTAGAATTATTGGTCAAACTACTAGTTGACTGTTAAAATAGGAAACCAAATAAAAATTTTTTTCTAAAATTTATATCTTATCACTAATATATATAGATCTTCAAATTCTTATGGTTGGATCCTTCATAAATTATTTTGAAAAAATCATGCCATCAATATGGGTCTAAAGAGTATTAAGAAGTACTGGTCAAACTACTAGTTGACTGTTAAAATAACAAACCAAATAAATTTATTTTTCCTAAAATTTTTATCATATCACTTATATATGTAGATCTTCATATCCTTAGTTTTGGATCATTGATAAATTTTTTCGAAAAAATCGAAACATTAATATGTGACTAAACACTATTAAGAAATACTGGTCAAACTACTACTTGACTGTTAAAATTTCATGTAAACTTTATTCTATATTTTTTCAGAAATTTTTCACCATTTTTAAAATTTGAATCCGACCAAAATCGATTGATTTTAGTACAAAATTCGTTGGCGGGAAATTTCCCTCCATTTTTTGGCAAGGCTAATTTTGACCGAATGCGGTTGAATTTTGGAGTATGGCTAAACTCAACCGTATACGGTAGCATATAAATTTGGTTGTATTTATTCGGTTCTAATAAGTAAGGCTAAATTCGACGGAATGTGGTTGACTTTAGGAGCACAGCTAAACTTAACCGTATACAATTGCATACAAATACGGTTGTATTTATTCAGTTGTAATTAGTACTAAATTTGACCGCGTAAATATGACCATATATAAATACGACCGCATGCGGTTGAATTTCACCGCGCCATTAAATTCAACCAAAAATGGTTGAATCTGTGGTTGTATTTAGGCTTGTTTTCTTGTAATGTTGCTTTATCTATCTTCACTAGCAACATCATTTTGTGTTAACTGTACCAAAAATTGCTTTAGCAGTACAAAAAGATGTTTCAACTTAATGGAGTAAGTAAGTTAGTATATTACTACTTTTGTTGTATTTTAAGTATATTAAGTTCACATATACTTAAGCCTAAGTAAATTCCTTATATTAATGGAATCAATAAAATGCAACTTTATCACTTATAAATGAGAAATATGATATTTTTAGCCTTGGGGATAATAATGCGGGAGTTGTTAACACTAAGTAGGCCATGGCATGGTACACTCTCAGCTCGTGAGAGGGTAAGTTGTATACATCATCTGTATATTCTCTGTGATTAACATCTCTGCTTCATTTGTATTTAGTCTGATCTTGACTTTATTTTATCTACATAGATTGTTTCCACTATTGCACATGAGGGCTCATGACTAGAAATCCCTGTAGGTTAACTTGGAGGGCTAGTAGAAGGTCTCCACATTAGATCATATTTATTAGTTTTATCTTAATATTATAGTGCTATTTTGGAAAAATTAACTTTATCCGGTTTACGTAAATTGCTGGGCAAAAGTGCCTGAAAGACCAAGGTGTGAGGATATTCTTAGTCATTTACTAGACTGCGAGTACTTCCTCAGCTAAGTGTTATCCAGATTATTGTATAGTAAACAATATTATAGAGGTGTTACATAATACATTACCGGCGCAAGTTGTTATACTTTTTATTTGAATTACTTGTCCTATAAAAACAATTATGCATTCACTATCAGTTGCCATTTGAAGTAGAATAAGTTTGCCACTATTTGAACCATGTATATTAGATGGATAGAGTTTTTGTGCACTCTGTACGCGGGCATAAATTAGTTCCATTTGTACTTCTGGTTGTATTTAAATCGGGAGATGAAAGGTCTTTCTATTTATCATTTGTAATTCTCATGCTTCCAGTGTTGGGTTATGTGTTTAGAGTTTTGGAAGGGTTTTGGTATAATTTCAGTATACTAGGTGCAGTACAGAATAGTGAATCAAACAAAGAACTGTTTTGTGTTTCTAAATATTTATGTACAATTAATCTCTTATTCAAAACAATACAATCTTCTCCTTTATATAATAGGAGAATATAAAACATCATACATGAATCAAAATAGATACATTTTCCAAGTTCTATGAATCATAATTATTGTGTTCTCACATATTCCTAAATTCACTAAATATAACAGAATTCCAGATTCTTCCTCTAAGTCCAAGAGTTAGTTTACTTATCCAACATATTCCTCCCTTAAACTAACTCTTTCCGATCCTTCATTCCCATCAACCTTTTGTATGTATCAGACAGAGGCTTGGACAGTGGTTTGGTTAATACATCTGCTATTTGATCATTACTAACAATGTGACACAACTGGACATTCTTTTCCTTCACATGCTCCCAGATAAATTGGAATCTAACGTCAATATGTTTGCTTCTTTCATGATGTACTGGATTCTTGGCAAGCTCGATTGCAGATTTATTATCGATTCTAAATTCTATTGATCCTTGCTGTGGGATCCTTAATTCACTGAGTAACCTTCTTAACCATATAGCATGACAAACACAGTAGGAAGCTGCTACATATTCAGCCTCACAAGTGGATAATGATACTATAGGTTGCTTCTTAGAATACCACGTAAATGTCGTGTCTCCTATAAAAAACAAGTATCCCGACATGCTTTTGTGATCATCCACATCCCCACACCAATCACTATCAGAATATCCCAATAACTTATAATCCATTGCTCTAGAATAAAATAATCCAAGTGATTTTGTACCTTGAATATATCACAGAATCCTTTTTATTTCTTTCTTGTGTTCCTGTTTTGGATCTTCCATGAATCTGCTTACTGCCCCAACACTATATTCAATGTCAGGTCATGTGCATGTAAGGTATCTCAAGCTTCCAACCAAACTTTGATATAAATTTGCTTCCACTGAAGCTCCTCCCTCGAATTTAGAAAGTTTTGTTCCCAATTCCATGGGTGTTGCTACTGAATTACAGTGTTCCATTCTGAATTTCTGCAAAATGTTATTAGCATATGCTTCTTGGGATATAAATATTCGTGACTTATCTTGCTTCACTTCAATGCCAAGAAAATATCTCATCAAACCCAAATCTGTCATCTCAAAGTCCTGAGTCATCTCCTTCTTAAAATCTTTTATCATATCTTCATTATTCCCCATAAAAATAAGATCGTCAACGTAAAGTGCAACAAGTAATATATTACCTTGCCTTTCCTTGACGTATAAAGCAGCTTCATAAGGACATTGAACAAATCCATTCTTCTTGAAGTAGGTGTCAATCCGAGTGTTCCATGATCGGGGCGCCTATTTCAAACCCTATAAAGCCTTATACAATTTCAGCACCATCTTTTCTTTTCCAGCCTTTACATAACCAGGGGGCTGATTCACGTACACTTCTTCTTCTAGCGTGCCATTTAAAAATGCGGATTTTACGTCCACCAGATAAATGGGCCATTTGTTTTGAGAAGCTTGTGAGATTAAAAGTCTTATCATCTCCATTCTGGCCACGGGTGCAAAAACCTCATCATAGTCTATCCCAGCTTTTTGTCGGTACCCCTTTGCAACTAACCGTGCCTTGAATCTTTCTATTCCTCCTTCAACATTCATTTTCTTCTTATAAACCCATTTAACATCGATAGGCCTACAATCTTTTGGATCTTTCACAAGTTCCCAAGTTTTATTCTTTTCAATTGCTTTAATTTCCTCATCCATTGCAGCTTGCCACTTCTTATCTTTCTTTGCTTCTTCAAAATTTATTTTCTCTGTATCAGCCATCAAACATACCAGGTGCACTTCATCCGTTCTTTGATACAAATCTTGCAAAGTTCTCATTCTAGGATTCAAGGGCTCATCATCATTTATTTCTTCATTTTCTGCTACATCAACATTTGTGGGTGAGATTTTAGAGATTGAAAAATCACCTGTATTTGTTTTATTTTCTGGTCCTTTTTTCCAGCTCCATGCATCATCTTGTTGTACTTGCACATCCCAACTTACTTCCACCGTCATTGTTACCGGATCAAGAAGCTTGTAGGCTTTTGTTTTCTCATCATATCCAATAAAAATATATTTTCTGTTCTTGTCATCTAGTTTTGTTCTTTTATGATCTGGTACATGAGAGTATGCCACAATCCCAAAGACCTTTAGATGTGATACAATAGGTTTCTTTCCACTCCACAATTCCTGAGGTGTTTGATTTCCCAAATTTGAGTGTAGACAATGATTCTGAATATAAACAACACATTGCACAGCTTCTGCCCAGAGTTCTTTTGGGAGTTCCTTGCTTTTTATCATCGCTCGAACCATGTCTAGAATAGTCCAATTTTTTCTTTCAGCCACACCATTCTGCTGTGGTGAATATGGAGTGGTTAAGAATCTTCTAATGCCCTGTTCTTCACAGTATTTCGTGAAGGTATTTGATGTATATTCTCCTCTATCAGAATGTAATGCCTTGATATGCATCCCAATCTTTTTCTCCACCAGCACATTGAATTTCTTGAATACTTTCAATGCTTCGGATTTTTCTTTCAAAAAATAAACCCATGTCCTCCGAGAATAGTCATCAATAAAAGTAATGAAATACCTTTTAGAACTGTATGACTTGGGTGTGATGGGACCACAAATATCCGTGTGCACCAACTCGAGAGGCTTTGCAGCATGATATAGCGTTTTATTTTGGAAAGAATACCTTGTTTGTTTTCCCTGCACGCATTCTTCACAAAAGCTTCCTGTATAATCCATGTTTGGTATTCCATGAACCACCATAGTGTAAGTGTCCCAATCGCCTATGCCATAAAGATGCTTTATCCTCCATCTTTACTTGCATACATGTCTCCTGTATGTTTCTCAAATTTAATTTGAACATCCGATTTTGAGACATTTCTATTTGAGCCATTGTCCTGCCATTTTTGTCCTTCAAGAACATGACTTTATTCACCATAAAATTGAATACCCTTTCTCCAGTAGCTATCCAAGACTAAGAATGTTATTTTTCATATCTGGAACAAAATAGACATCTTCTATTTTTCCTTGTCTGCCCTCTTTCCTGGAAAAACAAATTTCTCCTTTTCCTTTGACTTCAACTTTGGATGCATCACCAAAAGAGACAAAACCAGAATTTACATCTCTCAAATAAGTAAATAGATGTTTGAGCCCAGTCATGTGGTTGCTGGCAGCACTATCAAGGTACCATATCACATCATCTTCTTGAATTATCTCTTTGTTGGCCATGAGCATCACTCCATCATTTTGTATATTTGCTTTTTCTTCAACCCTTTTGTTAAACCAACAATCTTTGGCAAAATGTCCAAATTTTCCACAATTATAACATTCAATATTTGATCTATTACCTCTTCAAGGGGCTGATCTTCCACCTCTGCTGCGACTACGTCCCTGTCCATGCCAAACTTATTGATTTTCCTGCACCTGTTCTCCAAATCTGTTGCTTACAAAACCACGTCCTCTGCCTTGATGGAAATTTTTATTTCCACGACCACGTCCTCTTCCTCTACTATATTGTGTGTACAAAACCTTATCTTTGTCTTCCACAGAGACATTAGATTTCAGAACTTGAGAATTTGTCTCTTCCTTCTTTAACAACCATTCAGAATATGCTTGTAAGGACCCCATAAGTTGATCCACCGTCATGGTTTCTGTATCATTTGATTCTTCAATAGAAATGCCAACAAGTTGCAACTTTGTATTCAAAGATCTCAGTATGTTTTCATTGACACGAGAATCTTCTAAATTTTCTCCATAATTCTTCATTTGATTTACAACCGAGGAAACCCTTGTAAAATAATCTTGGACTGATTCCGTTTCATTCATATGTAATGATTCAAATTCACCACGTAGGGTTTGTAATCGTACCTTTTTTACTTTGTCAACACCTTTCAAATTATTCTGTAGGATCTCCCATGCTTCCTTTGCTTTTGCTGCAGATGCCACCTTTTTAAACATGGATTCATCTAAGCCCATGTGTATAATTGATAAAGCTTGTTGATCTTGTTTCCGTGCCTTTGTTAGAGCGTTTTTCTTGTGATCCGAGCAGTGCCTTCATCCGGATACACCAGTGACCATAATTTTCCTTCATGAGTTTTGGAACAGAAAAAGAGTTATTCATCTCGCAGGCTCTGATACCAATCTGTTGGGTTATGTGTTTAGAGTTTTGGTAGGGTTTTGGTATAATTTCAGTATACTAGTCGCAGTACAGAATAGTGAATCAAAGAAAGAACTGTTTTGTGTTTCTAAATATTTCTGTATAATTAATCTCTTATTCAAAACAATACAATCTTCTCCTTTATATAATAGGAGAATATAAAACATCATTCATGAATCAAAATAGATACATTTTCCTAAGTTCTATGAATCATAATTATTGTGTTCTCACATATTCCTAAATTCACTGAAGATAACAGAATTCCAGATTTTTCCTTTAAGTCCAAAAGTTAGTTTACTTATCCAACATCTAGTCCATGCATGCTTCAGATGCTTATCGACACATATCTGGATGCTTCAGATTGACCCAATATAAATGGTTCTGATATATATAAATGATTTCCATATTTAACTAGCCATGATTTTACATAGATTTATTTTATTTTTTTGACTTAACTTTGTGAGTTTTTTTCTATATTTGTATAAATTGCAGAAGACAGAGGATACATTGTTGTCATAGGGTATCGCACAAATGAAGTTAGGCAGCCATAAATTTTCTCTTTCTGAGGTTGACCGTTGTTCCTTTTAAGAAAAAAAAGCTTCTCGAAGGATTGATTTTTACAAGTTATACCGAATGTCTTACTCTTTTTCAATACATTCTAGCATAGCTGCAGCACATCATTTATGCTGTTATTTTTAGACATTCAGAAAAAGTTGATTTATAATACGTACCAGGCATGACTACCTATATAACAAATTGGAATATTTTGGTACTACTTGCTCAAATTATTTTGTGTTTTAGCTATGTGTTCTAGGCGTGACATATGCATTGCCATACATATGTTATGATAATTATAATGCATAAATATGGACATAGGGTACTCTATCTCTTATCACTCTCTATCTGTTATCTTTGGTTTAATTAGATAGTAATCATTTCTTAAATTCATCCATATATATATGATGTGTAAATTTTATATATCTTACTACTTATTTCAAGTTTAATATATTAATGTATAATCTGTAGGCATTCTAATATCAAAGAGTAGATATATATATATATATATATATATAATTATTTAGAGTTTTTATCTGCAGATTTTAAAACATTCAATGTATTAATGTGTTTTACTAATTTTCAGTACATGTAGATATTAGGTCGAAGATACTCAAGCTTGGAAAGCGGAAAAAAATCATTTAGAGCCCGGCATTTCCCTTGAATTTTATGTTGGCTCCGATTAAAATTTGATGCCACCATTTGTATTATTAAATAGAACAAGGGCTATCTTACAAGTTTAAGTTTATTTTAACTTTTGTAAAGTAATTAATTGTTCAACACTACAACATATTTGCAATCATACAACTGTTTTTTTACGGTTGTGTGAAAGGCAGTGTTTCCGTTGTCTATCCAACACTCGTGTGATCGAAGGTTGGACAACGGTTGTTTATACACTTGTAATAAGAGAGATTAAACAACGTTTTTCAATAATGGTTACAATCAAGAAGGCACAACGGTTACTCTTTATTAACCATTGTTAGACAATGTTTTAAACAACTGTTTCTTTATTCAACTAATGTCTACCTAACTTAACAACAATGGTTTTGTAGAAAAACCATTGTTGTTAACTTATTAGATATTTTCATAAACAACAGTGTATAAACTTCTTTTAACTAGTTAAAACCGTTGTCATGAATGTTTTTTGTTTAAACCACAATGGTGTAAAAAATTTAAACCATTGCAAAGAATATCAAAAGACAACAATTTTTTTAAAAAAAATGTGCATGAGACATACAACAGTTTTCATCATTTTTTGAGTGGGTTTCACACAACTGTTTACAAAATTAATCTCATTATTTAAAATAAATCAATTTTAAAATAAAATAATATTATGTTAATTCAATTGCTATTTCACAATTGAAATTAAATTTATAATACAAAGGTTTTCTACAAGAATTACAACTATAACTTCAAATCTATTTCTAAACATGCTCATTAAGGTACACAATAACTAATTTGCATACATGTTCCGTTGTTTTTGCCCGAGAAGCAAGAGAATGTTCACTCCATTGGCATGCCTAGTGTGTTCTTGCCTATCAGGTTGTTGTTCCAAGTATCATACATGTATGTTTAGGTTTGCTGTATCAAGAATTACACGCATATGAGAGGAATATATAAAACTTCGAGAATAGTTAAAATGGAGGCAGAGAAGAAAATAGAAAATAAAGAGTAAAACCTGTAATCTATATGCCCATATGTAATCCACGTACATACGTAAGGCAAGAAACTTGAATCCACGATTTAGGTACAAACACAACTAGTTAAGTATTTTGGTAAGAAAATTATGAGCTAATAGATTAGGCCTAATAACAGGGCAAATGCACTCAACATGGCTAACCCTGATTCCTTGGTAACAATCAGCTAAAGGGCTCTTCCTATTAATAACACGCTTGTAGACTTTGTATTTCTCAAATAGTTGCAATATTTTTTGAGTTGATATAATTTATTTCACTTTGTATTCAGCACAGGGCTGTTTGTTTGTTCTTACACATGAAGATATATATTCAGTAGAAGATAGAGCTACACTTCTTTTACAAGTGGACTACCTTGCACATGTTTTAGTAATGGCAGATCCTTTGCCCACTGGTTTGGCAACTAATGTGCATGGACAGGTACTTTTATTGTTCTGCAATTTTATTTTTTGGCAGAAACTAATTGCATATGTATTCTGCGGTCAACATGAAACAGATAATTGGTTTTAGTTGCTAGTTGAAATTGGTTGTCAATGCTAATCATATTCATAAGAAAACAGATAAAAATTATACACGTAATGATTCATAATATATTTATTTATTTCATGTGGAGAGATAGAGAGAGAGAGAGATGATCACCTTTCTGCTGCACCTTATTTCTGAATGAGGTGATGCTTTATGTGATAAACTGAACCTAGCTCTTCTTTGTCCACCTAGCAGTGTCATCATCCAGAAAATACAAATCAAACATTAGTTCATCAAGTAATCTAGGAGTAGATTAAACCATTACAGAAACAGAATCCTGATATTCAACAGGGTCTGCCTAAAGTACTCATTTCCCTAAAGTGTTCAGGATACTGGATGTTTATATAAAACCTGGTACAAGAATCAAACCGCCCCAATATCTACCACAAAATGAGACATCATTTTGTTTATAGTCGGAGAGTTTAACCTGAGAACACAAACACGTAGAAGTCAGGTATGTGCTTGATTATATAAAGTTTCACATATACGTGGTCAATATGTTCATTCACTTGTATAGCTAGAAAAATTGAGATAAAATAAAATAAGATAGGATTGAACATTGGGAAAGAACTTATGTTCAATCAAAAAATCATTTCTTCTTTTATATAGGAATTGATTAGTCAAAATACTACGAGTATTTAGAATTACAGCCTATTTTGATACTGCTTGACTTATGAGATGCATGAGTACCATTTTAAAATATGATTATATGAACTCACATTAGCACATGAAAGAGAGATTCTGTTGCCAGAATCTTGTCCCTTAGCAATGCAGACCATTTGTTGCAATTGACCACCATGGGACAAAAGATCCCATCGACTCCTCAGTTCTTCATTCTGTAGTAAATCAAACAATTGTTGCAGTTGGACAGGAATACAAACAGACAAAGTGGCGCTCAAAATTATGCCAGAGGGCTCTCCTGGTCCGTGAACACCTCTTTGTATCATCAACCTTGCATCTTCACCCATATTTCCAACTTGAACTTCCCATTTGTGCATTGTTGCACAAACTCAGCACATAAATTAGGAGTCATGCGTTGCACCAGTTTTGCCATGCTCCTCTTACCATTAGGTGTGATAACTATTTTTTATGAATACTATAGATCAATACCTAGTTATTACAGTTAATCAAATAATAAGGCGAGCCGAAGGGATACCAACTGACCGGAATGGTCTTCACTGGGTCCAGCAGAGGACATTATGGTTTCCAAAAAGTCGCATTGCCTTTGAAGGGTTGCAACAACTTTTGTGCACCAAGCCCATGCCCTTCCTCAACAAAGGACGATACAACTGGTGGATTGAACTCTCATGGTATTCTGCATGCTCTTATTGTATGCTCTCATAACATACATCTCAATTAAACAAGACATCAAAACAAAAGTGTTATAAGACAATAATAATGTAATAATCAGCCAGGAAAAGGCATCGTGCTCAATTAGAACAACTCCAAGTACAAAGAGACGCTCAATTTATAAAAACTAGTAATATCGAGAGTAATCAACTCTAGCAGAAAATTTGAAAATGGTACGAAAACTCTTATATCTAGTTACTTACATTGATGAATTCCTGATTGAAAACAGCTTCAGCTTCGAAATCCGGAGCTACATTTTCAACCAGAGGAAGCTCACTCTAAACAACACACAAATTGGAAACAAAATTAAACATAAATCTGCCCAATTAATTAACACCAACACTTGTATGGTCAACTCTAAACTACAACACTCACAAATCACAAATGTAATAAATATATAAAAATAAGAAAAACTTACAGCCTTGACGACTAAGCTACGAGAGGAGCGAGAAGAAACGAAGAGAGATGTAAATGATTTACTGAGAGCAGAGGAATTGAAAAAGGGAGTAGAAGAAGCAGCTAGGGTTTGTTTATTAAATTTGGGGGAAATGTTGAGACGTGCTTTAGGGTTAGAGCGAACAGATAGAGTTGTCAGTCCCTACAGAATAAATAAGGAGCATCTCATATATACCATATTCTTACAAAAATATGGTATTCATTCTTTACCTTGGATTGTGAATCCAAAAAAATGGAACTAAACCCGGTGAATAATCAAGTAAGAGGCAGCCCTAAATCACTATGTTTCAATCGAAGAGAGAGGGAGAAGAAAGAGAGGGAGAGAGAGAAAGAGTTAATCAAGACGGAATGAAAAATTATCAATCAAGAATAAACCGGAGACTGAAGCTGGACACCTAGTCAGAGAGGTGAAGATATAAGTAAGATGAAGTCTGAGATTGAAATTAAAAGAGGGAGATATTTTATCAGATTTAGAAGTAAAAGGGGGGAAACAAAATTTTGTGAAGGGGGGAAAATGATTGAGCGACCGAGGGAAACAAAATATTGGTACGGTATTATTAAAAATTTAAATTTTAAATAGTTATTTCTTAAATAATTAAATTTTCATTGAACTAAGAATAAAATCAAAGTTAGTTTAAATTTCAAAATATTTATTTATTTTTATAATGATTAGTGTCAAAATATTTTAATATTTTAATATTTTTTTTATATGACTAAAATTGATATATCTTAACATCCGTACGGTTGGATCGTCGAAAAAATCATTTTAAAAATTAATCTTGTAAATCGGGAACGAGTCTCGTTGTCGGGAGGGGTACTTTTACCGGATTTTGCTAATCCTAACATGCAAGATGAATTTCAAATTTTTTAATAATTTTTTCATATGACTAAAATTGATATATCTTAACATCCGTATGGTTGGATCGTCGAAAAAATAATTTTAAAAATTAATCTTGTAAATCGGGAACGAGTCTCATTATCGGGAGGGGTACTTTTACCAGATTTTTCTAATCCTGACATGCAAAATGAATTTCAAATTTTTTAATAATTTTTTCATATGACTAAAATCGATATATCTTAACATCCGTACGGTTGGATCGTCGAAAAATCATTTTAAAAAATTAATCCTGTAAATCGGGAACGAGTCTCGTTGTCGGGATGGGTACTTTTACCAGATTTTTCTAATCCTGACATGCAAAATGAATTTCAAATTTTTTAATAATTTTTTCTTATGACTAAAATCGATATATCTTAACATCCGTACGGTTGGATCGTCAAAAAATCATTTTAAAAAATTAATCCTGTAAATCGGGAACGAGTCTCGTTGTCGGGAGGGGTACTTTTACCAGATTTTTCTAATCCTGACATGCAAGATGAATTTTAAATTTTTTAATAATTTTTTCATATGACTAAAATTGATATATCTTAACATCCGTACGGTTGGATCATCGAAAAAATTATTTAAAAATTGAACTTTGTAATCGGGAATCTCATTTTATACAGTAATACTTTTACAATGGTTTCCTTGAAACACCATTGTGTAAAGACAAACTAAGACAACTCTTTTTTTTATTATAAAACCATTGTGTAAGTATATCAGCTTTTTTCAATCTAACGGCTAATATCTAATCTCATTTCAATCAAGGACTGTCATTGTGACACTTCAACAATCCGAGTAATATGTTTACAACCTATCATGCGCTGCCTCCTCATCAGGTGGTGCCCATTTAAATTATAAAATAACTATTTTAGACAATTGTTTTATTCCGTTGTATGAAGGTTTTTAAGACAACCCTTCTAAAAACTGTTGTGTGAATTACACAACGTAATACGTAAAAGCTTGTATGAGACTAACTAAGACAACACTTTTGTTTTAACATAAAAACGTTGTATAAGAATATTAGCTATTTTTCGATCTAACGGCCGATACCAAATCTCATTTTAATGAAGGGCTCTCATTTCGCCACCTCAGCAATCCTTGTGAATGATTTACCACCTATCACGTGCTGCCACCTCAATACGTGGTACCCATTGAAATTCCTCAGACAACTATTTTCATTCCGTTGTTTGATGGTTTAGAGGACAACCTTTCTAAAAAACCGTTGTCTGAATTACACAATGTAATGTTAAAACCGTTGTCTTCTAACCCTATACGTTAACATAGTAACAACGGTTTGTAATCGTTGTGTTAAAGATCTACAACAACACTATATTTAAAAAATCGTTGCCTGACTCGATAGGAGGATACAACTTGTACAACTGTTTAAAAAAGATGGATATCCATTGTCTGTTCTGGAGCTCACACAACTGTTTTTTTTGCAAATTCAATTCACCGTTATATGATTTTTTAGGACAACGGTTTTTTTTAACCATTGTCTGTCAAGTGTTGTCTGATTGCAAATTTCTTGTAGTGCAAGTTTATTTATTTTTTTAAATTCAGTTTGTATTATATTTTTTGAAACTTATGAAATGAACATTTAACTTATTTTCGAGAAATGCATATCACCAAATAATTTTTATTAAATTTTAATTATGAAAATGTTACATCATGTAATATATGGTTGACAATATGGGCCCCACCATATTCTAATGATTTCCCAAAACGTGTTGCAATACTGGTCAAGTCCTATTGCAACCCTTGTTGATGTTGAAGTAGAATGTTTGTTTAAAAGATAAGAAAGCGTTGCAATAAAGTGTGTCGGGGTTGTAATATAGTGCTTTCCAACGGCTAAAATTTGCGACCCGGAAAAAGCGTTACAATACCATTTTTCGCACCTATTTCAACGTTTTTTTGGCCTTTAGCAATGCTTGTTGGGGTTGCAGTATGCAATCTATGGCGTAGTATTAGCTACATATAAATTTTACTCTTGTCTTTGCTTTAACCATATTTTGTTTCAACCATATTTTGTCATCAGCTTGATTCTCCATTATGATCAATGTCTTCAGTTTTTGAAGAGCTGGCATTTAATGCATCGGTCTGGTCCACAGATGACTAGCACATATATGACTACCCTTACCTACTTTCAATTATTTATCTCATATCACCTTATCTCATATAATTTCTTTAACACTAAAGTTCCTTTTACATTTTATTCTTCATTAAGGCTTGAATATTATAATGAACTTCTTTTCATGAATTGATGACATACTTGGAGATTTAATTCCATGTTTTGATTGTTTATATTTTTCTAACCTTCTCTCCTCAAGATTCATGTGTTTCGTAGTTAATATTATTTACCTGTTTAATTTTCATGTCAAGGTATATTTCTCAGTTACATATTATGTTACATTATGATTTATAGATGGTCATCATTTTTCAAATGATTTGTTGGATTATCAATCACTTTTTCATATTACAATGATTTGTTGGACTATCAATCCTTACGTAATCAACTCTTTTAATTTTCTCACTAGCAGCTCTTCTTGTAATCTCATAAATATTATTTCATTCATTGATAAGTGGCAGTCATTCAACGACTAATTTTTCAGGCTAGGCATTTTTTTTCTTAATTGTTTCATCAATTTCTACCGCATAGCTAGTACCATGATCAACCATTTATTCTTACAGTTCGACGATTGAGAGAATAATGTAAATATCTTATGGGAGTGAGAGGTTGCTTTGATAGCAGGAAAAAGGAGACTGAGTGAGAGAGGAAAGCCATTTGTTCAGGACTTGCAAGTGAGAATTAGAGTTTCACCTTAGTAGATGATGGAAAAAATGTGAGATTTGTGATCCAGGGGAGGCCCTGGTGCAAGAATAGAGAGACTAGGAGAAAAAACTAGGTACTGGAAACATATATGACATATCTTAACACAATGAAGTTGATGAATATCTGCACTATATATTTCACTCATTCAGTTACCGTTCTTATACTCAAAGAACTCATTCAAACCTTTGATGAAAACAATAAGGGGGAGCACAAGAAAGTTAGCTCCGAGGGTGTCTTTAACGAAGAGGGAGAACATTCATGGCCCACAGTCTCAACGACAAAGAAAAAATGAGACATAGTTTAAGTAAATTGTTTGAAATCAATCAACCTCAACCCAAGTGAAACATTAAGTCAGCATATACAATTCAATGTTCCCATAAGGCACTAGGTGCACATGGTCTGAGCACAAACTTCAAGGTTCATGGCAGAAAAGCTCAAGTAGTAAATTTGGAAGAATTCATCAGGACAGATTGATCTGAACATAGCTAGGACTAGAGAAGTCATATCAAGTAAGAAAATTTAAGCCTAAATCAGCTCTATCTCATTAAATATATCTAATTGTAAAACCTCTTGACTTTTTTATCAATTTTTATATTTTATTGCTAAGAAGCTTAATTCAAATAAACTGTGATGTCTTAACTTCAATATATTTGGAGTGTGTATTTCTATAATCAAGGCTCTAATTCATGGTGGTTATTCTCCCAGTCATAAATTAGGAAGATTATTAGGAATCAGGACAAATTCATGATTATAAGCAAACCTCATAGAATAATTATGTTAATTAAATTTTATAGCCTTCAACGGCTAACCATCCTAAGGGATAGCCGGTAAAAGGGTAGCCCGTTAACTGATGAGGTTTCCGTAACATTTTTTATGAGATTTCCATAGTATTTAGTGTAACACCCTAGTCTCACATTAAAAATATTTAAGATTTTTCTTCTATATATCAGGCAAAGTATTACTACTATTTGTACCAACCCTGTGGTTGGCTTGTTGTTTACCCATGTCAACTGCATTTGGGCCAGTAGTATTCGACTTATTTTCGACACAAAATCAGGATTTTGAACCAGTTTTCGAAAAATGCTCCAGATTTGACCCAGGTTATCACTTATGGTATCAGAGCTAACTCATGAAATTTGATTCGTCAAGTTTCCAGAGGTATGGACGCGAAGGCTAGTGGTATTCTCCCTCAATAGATAGAGATCTGGAGGCGGGGATACGAAGCCAACTGATATAATCTCACAATTAATGGCTAGATAGGAACAATCATGATCTATGAGCTATATGTTCGGATCTGAAAAGGACGTCATGAGTTTAAGTAGGGGAGTTTGAACACCTAATTTCTACATCGAGGAGATTTGGGACATTTATTCTGTATATAAGGAAAAATGTTACTACTCTACGCACAAAAAAATCATGATCATTTGAGGCCTGTGGTGGGCTTATTCTTATCCAAGTTCGTTGCATTTGGGCCAGTAGTCTTCCAATATTTCAGACTCGAAAACGGGGATTGATCCGGTTTTCATAATAAGCTCGGGATTTTATTCGGGTTGTCACAATTAGAGTTGTGGTTATTCATTCAAAAGTCATATTGACTTGATACATAAACTAGAATAGTGTGGCTCATTATAAACATATGATGCCATGTAATTCTAACTAAGTGAAGTGACTTATCAAATGCTAAGTGAAGCTACAGATTAATGGCTAACAACATCAATCCATTAACGGTAATCAATCACTCTCAATGGCTACGAAAATTCAAATAGCAATTGGCAATGACTTGACAATGGTCAAATCCTAATTTTGACACAGTAAATGGGTTGATTAGAATCTCGACAAGGATTTTGATAAAGTACATGGATTGATTAGAATCTCGGCAAAGAAAATGGGAGTTAAGACATAATTTGCATGTGACCTTATCTAGAATTATATCATGAAAAACATTCAGCCTAATTTTCAAAGAATTATATCATGAAAAACATTCTATTTCAATGCATGCCAAATTGTAGGGATTTTCTAAGAATTATATGACAAAAAAATTCAGCCTAATTTATCGAGACTCACGAGAAAGAATGTAGAAGTAATTTTACTGGATCTAGAAGATTGTGTTATTTTGTCAAGAAAGGATTGTAACTTCGTGAAATATAAAGCAAGTAGTAGCAATAGCATCTTTTAAGGATTTTGACAAAGTACATGGGTTGATTAGAATCTCGGTAAAGAAAATGTGAGTTAAGATATAATTTGCATGTGACCTTATCTAGATTCTGAAGAAGAATAAACATTCTATTTCAATGCATGCCAAATTATAGGGATTTTCAAAGAATTATATCATGAAAAAATTCAGTCTAATTTGTCGAGACTGACGAGAAAGAATGTAGAAGTAATTTTACTGGATCTAGAAGATTGTGCTATTTTGTCAAGAAAGGATTGTAACTTCATGAAATATAAACCAAGTAGTAGCAATAGCATCTTTTAGGAAATTATTTTTAGAGCGTTCATTTTAGAGAGAATTATCTTGACAGGAAAACTTAAAATGCAACCGGTAATTTACACATATTATTTCTTCAATGATATATTTTCCTTCTTTCTGTTCATAAGCAATAAGTTTTTATCCCAAAATAGTAAAAATATTTGATTTGTATTTAAGCTCCCTTTTAAAAATTAACATAGTTAATTATTAAAGAATAACATCCCTTTTATACAAATAATTTCACATAAAAACATAATGTTGGGTTTTTTTGGACTATAAAAAATCTGTTGAGTATAAAAGCATTTGTTAATTTCACACAAAAACATTAGTAGGCGATAGAGTATCGTGACTGCTGCTAGCATTACTTTGTTAAGCGTAGTCTGTGGTACATTAGAATTCCGATCATCGATTTTAACCCCATTATAGAGTCAATTTGCACAAATAGGCTTCACTTCCTTCTTGAAATGAGCTCTCATCCGGGGGGATATATTTATCTGATGTTTCAAATAATCTACTAAATAATTTTTAGATTGGCCTAATATTCCATAAATGAAACAAAATATTGGGAAGTTCCCATACTTCAATATGATATCGAATACCAATCTTTTACTGTCCTTTTGATATTCAATCTTCATTTAAGAGATTTTGTAATATCTATAGTGACTTAATATCTATAGTGACTATGACTCGTAACAAAATGTTAGGCCGGCTAACACAAGTAATCTCTCCAAACATCCACAAAGTTGCTCAAACATGAAGATTGTACCTCCCAATATTATTCAAACCTCTACCATTATTTTTTCCATGAATCCAACTTTAAGATCATAACCTTGGACCATAGAGTTCACCTCTGTACAAGGTAGGAGGGTTTTCTCCATCTTGGCCCAAAGTATTTATCCAAGGGATAATGATAACCTTACTTAATGGGAGAGAAATTAACAAAATGTGAGAATAAAAAGAGGGAAAAAGACACAATGGAAACACCTATGGACAACACTTACTATAACTTTTATTAATAGTAGTATTAGGCACCTCAGATGACAAATGTGTGGGTTCCATGCCCTATTTATAAAAATGTATTTCGATCTTAAAATACTTACATGAGATGTTGACTCCAAACATTTTTGACCATGAAGTGAATGACTCAGAATTGCATGTGAAAAGTGTTCCATTACAAATATTCTAATTATTAATTGATCTTGATATAGATCCCAGGGTTTGAACATCCATCCTTTAGGGAAAACATTTGAAATTGCTAGGGAGGCAACGCCATTGTTAAATCCCCTTTCGACTGATACTATTTTTTGATGGTTTCTTTTGGTATAGTAATCAGAATTTGTTTTTGAAAAGTTTGACTGGCTGACTACTACCTCCTGGTTTTTCATTTTGGGGTATCAATTTCTAATTTTGACATACTTTGCTTTTGAAAACTGACTGTTTGTTTAGTTTGAAATGGAGTATTTGTAGGTTGGCTGGAAGAAGTGTTTTGTTGAGTAACTTTAGTTGATTTTTCTGAAGAGCTTTGGGAGGCTGTTGAGAGATTTTGGATGTTGAGGCCATGGGCTTTGATGGTTTAAAGGGCTAGAAATAATTTATTGTCTTCTTCATCTGCAATTACCTTATCGATCCAGGATGTGATCGGTTTTCCTGAAAAAGTACTTGCTTTGCTTTGTTGAGTGATCGGGAGTTGTCCGGGAAAGGCTTGGGTTTTTCCCCCACCTCTACCTTTTCGAGGCATGAGACTATCTATTTTGTAGAAACTCACGGGTCAGGAAATCAGGGATACAGTTCATATCTCCGTTAATGTGTTCAATATCAAAAGAAAAAATGCTTAATAATGCTTGCCATCTGGCGAAAATTTGTTTTGATGCAATATTTTGGACATCTTTTTGTAAAACCTCTTTTGCAGATTTACAATCGACCCTAAGGAGAAATTTTGTAATACATAAAACAATTGAAATTATTTACTTTTTTATAGTAGAATAATTTCTTTGACAATCATTCCAATGTGCAGATGTAAACTTGACTATATCTTCTTTACCATTGACTACTTGGTTTAGTATACCACCGTATCCTAATTCAGAAGCATCTGTTTCAACTACTTTAGAAGCATTTGGATCAGCAAGGTGTAGATAAGGGATTTCTAGAACCTGAGCTTTGATTTGTCGAACAATTTCGGTATGTTCAGATGACCAAGGGATGAGGTTAGTTGTAAGGCGGTCATGTAAGGGCTTCTTTGGAATTCGCTAGGGGCAGTTTTGATTCAAAATGGAAGGACATTCCATTCATACTGTCCGAATGGGACCGTAAAAGCGGTTTTATATCTATCTTTTGGGTAGATTTGAATCTGCCAAAATCCAGTTTTTAAATCAAATTTGGAGAATATTACCGAAGATTTTAATTTTTGTAAAAGGTCTTTTTTATTAGGTATAGGGTATCGTACCCATCTTAAGGCTTTATTTAGAGGCTTATAATTGATAGCCTTGGTGTCCCTCTCTCAATTTCAGAATTTTTGTTTACATAAAAAGCTGCACGGGATCACGGGGATCTGGATTTTGATATGATTCCTTTGGATTCGAGATCAGTGATTTCATTTCTGCAATGTTGTTCTAGGTCGGAGTTCATTTGGATAGGCCTCGCTTTTGTTGGTATTTCCTTTCATCAAAATCTTTTTCATAAGGTAAATCAATCATATGTTGTTTTCTATGCCAAAATGCATTTGGTAAGTCAGAACAGAGTCCCACTTCTATTTGTTTTAATAATTTTAAGATTTTCTCTTTGATTAAGCGGTCTTGTAACTGCTTCTCAGTCTTGTGAGAGGAAAGATCTTGTTTTAGATGGGGTAATTGTATCTGTATGCCTTGTATTAAGGCATTTATCTCGTTATTATATATAGAATATGCCTTTATTGTATTGAGGTTCCTTATTTTGGATTTTTCAAGAAATGGGAAAGTAAGTTTGGTGTCATGGGTTTTGAAAGTAATACCTTCGTAGGCGACAGAATAGGGGTTATTAAATTGAAGAAAGGTGTACCTAATATGACAAGATGATGTATGCCTTTAACTAGGAGAAAAGATGTCTTAATTTGGAAGGTTTTATTATTGATAGAGGCATTAACCTTACTAACGACATTAAGGTTTGAGTTATTAGCGGCGGTTAATTTTTCGTTGGTATGTTGCTGAAATCTTTTTGGTATTATTTCTTCTTTAATGCAATTCAAATCTGCTCCTGTATCGAATAAGGCAATGGTATCTAAGATAAAGTCATCTGAGAAGACAACTCTGACTTTTATGAGATATTTTCGGTAGGTAACTTGTCTTAATTCGTATAAGAAATCTTCATATTATTTAGGAGTATTGTTGAAACTGCTTAGTTATTTTTGTTCAGTATTTTGCTCTTCTACTTCACGAACTAGAATGACATTTAAAGCTTTAGAATCTATCTTCTATTGTTCTTTAAGGATTTTTAATTCTTCTTTGATTTCTTTGATTTCTTTGTTTTGTGTAGGTCTTGTATTGTTGGAACGGATTTCGAGTTGGGTTTATGTTTTTTTAATATTATGGTCAAGTCATATGTAGTTTTTATTGATGGGAGAATAGAAGGTTTTTGTTCTGGTTGGGGTTCAATTGGTCGTTGGAGAAATTTTTCTAAGAGCTATTTTCTTATTTGGAGATCAGTTATCTTTTCTATAATTTCGAGAGAATGTTCCTCATTTCTGGTGAGGAAGTTGATTCGTCTGTCTTCAGAGGAGGAATTGTGAGAGGAAGGTTTATTGTTATTATTAAAGGAAGGTTTATTATAGAACGGTTCTGTTGATTTTTTGTAGAAATGTTTAGATTTTGTGAAAGACCTTTTCTGATAAGGTCTTTGATATGGCTTGCATTCACCATCACATTTTGTTTTTGAATAGCTTTTGTTGGTATTATAGTCAAACTGTTGACAAAAAGTACCTAATTCCTACTTTGTTCTTTTCATTTCCCATTTGAGATGTCTTTGAAGTTTTAAATCTTGACAAATCTTTAGGCCTTCTTGTTGTGTTTGGCTTATGAGTTGGCCATATGTCAGGTTTTTGTAAGGTATCGGGCTTCCGTGTTCAGTTATTAAAGAAGTTCTAACTCTTTCACCGAGTAAGGTTGGAAGTCCGGCTAAGAATTTTTCCTTCCAATTTGCATGGTCCGAGTCTTCTCTAAGCATGACTCTGGTAAGGAAAGTAGTTTTATATCTTTGGAAATCACTAAGTTTTTTACATTTGAGATTATGTAAAAGCTCAACATTCTTATCTCTCAGGTGAGAAGGGTCACCAATGAAGTGGTGTGTTATGACTAGAATGAGTTGTGCTATTGCTCCTTGGATAGGGTTTCCTTGTTCATCTAAATTGGTTTTCCCTCTTCATCTTCTCTAATGGAATTTAGGATTTCAAGATGATTTTCAGGGGTAAGGTGATAGTCCCACCAACGTTTCAATTGGCCAGAGAACCCTGCTATGAGTAATTCAGCTATAGCTTTGTCTGGGGTTCCTATTTGGGTTGTATAAGCATTGGCTTCCATGGTCATTTGTTGTAAATGATTTAGAATGTTACATTCAGACATTCCGTCTATATTCCATTCATAAACAGAGGATGCATTGAATTTAGACTGGGTAAAATTTCAGGTGTATTTTCAATTCCAATGTCTGGGGCTGTGAATTTTGGAATCATTTGTCGGAGGTCATGAACTTGGGGTATTTCATTTGTGAAAGCATCTTCATGTGAGTCATGATGTATGATATTCAGTTGTTTAGATGAAACATTATCACCAGCTATTTGGGTTATGGAAGAGGAGGCTTCAAGTCTGCTAAGATGGTCTTTGATGGCTTTAACGAATTCTGGTCTATTTGTTTGAATTCGTTGTTGGCTTTGTCTAGAAAGTTGGTATGGTTTAAAGATGGGTTCTTGGTTATTAATACTTTTGGGGAAACCTATTGTTTTTTGAATTCGGTCTTCTATTCGGTTTAGTTGTCTTCCTATGCTATTTAGGTGGGTGTTTGTGTAATTAACAGCAAGGATTGTATTCCTAGTATTTTTTAGTATGTCATCATCTGGTCTCTTGATGGGGTGTGCCTCGATTTTTTCACTATGAACTGTTAGTATAAAATAAGAAATTTAGACACAGATTTGCAGAGTTCCCGAAGTCAAATATTTGGGCAGCTATTTTCCCCCCTTAACGAAAAAATTGGGCGGACTATTTCCCCCAATTGCAATATCACCAAACTTAAATTTCCCCCAAATATCACTTTCTCACCTGCTATCTCTCAAGATAAGCGGCCTCCATTTATTTCTTTTTCAATATCACACTACCACCTTCACATCACGAGCCTTGGCCAACGCATCTCTGCATCGGTGCTTATCTCGCCGTCAGAGAAGACAGTGTCGTAGTGCCGTAGTCGGAGTTTAGTTTCTAGGAGCAGTTTGTAGATTCGTGCTTGAGATCGATGGGGGATGACGAAATTACTTCGCTGAAGATGGAGGATGTGGTTATATTAAGACAGAAGCTCGATTCGCTCTATTAGCTTTTA
This sequence comes from Apium graveolens, assembly GCF_009905375.1. Taxonomy (NCBI): domain Eukaryota; kingdom Viridiplantae; phylum Streptophyta; class Magnoliopsida; order Apiales; family Apiaceae; genus Apium; species Apium graveolens. The sequence goes on along the minus strand of NC_133657.1, from coordinate 150,486,187 downwards.
ATCTCTCAAAGCTTGTTGTTTTTAATACTAATTTTCTGTACTTATATATTGTGTGTGTATGAGTTGCTGAAAAAAGATGAGGAATAGATCAAGTTTATGTGTGTATATGTGTACGAGAATAAAATATAATTTTATTTTATCATGAATTAATATATTTTGATTTTAATGGTGGTTGATATGAATTGTGCAAGTGAGCTTCTGGCTTTGGTTGTTAGTGTTGTGTTGGTGTATTCTTTAAGGGCCAAGGCTTTAGTGAATCAGGTTTTTTTTGTCTTTTATATTTTTTGTGCATTTAGTGGTTCTTTTTGTTTCCATTTTTTCCTAATTGAGACATTTATGCATAGGGTTGAAAGAATTGTTCCAATGAAATTTGTGAATGTTGGATTTCAAAATAATTATAATCACCAAGAACTATCATTTTAATATTATTTTTAAGGAATACATTAGGACTCTCTTGGAGTCTCTGTTAATGATTTTGTTTAGAAGCCACATTTGGAGAACTTTGTGTTGTGTCAACAATCTATCAAGCACCCTCACCCTCAAATCATAATATTTAGTATAAGCTATTACCCGCTAGCAACTGTTTAAAATTTTTCAAGTCTTATGGATGTAGAAAGACATGGCTTAATATTATATATTATTTTGTTTAAACCAAGTTCATAAGACATATTATAATTCTATTTTTATTTAAATAATTGTACTATAAATATTAATCTATTTATATTTGAGTACTGTTTTATATTAATATATATTAAAATTTTAATTTCACTAATTATATTTTTATAGCTTTCATTTCAAAAATATTTTTTTAGGGTATGAGAGAGTGTATAAAAGTGCTTGTCTTGATGATATTTTTTCTGTGCCTGGGATAACATATTAAGATTTATTTAACTCTTTTATATCATATCTACAAACAATATTTGTAATACTATTTGTGATGTTTGTTAAAATTCTTAGTAAACAAAATTGAGAAAAAATATTAATAAAAAATATTATAATGTATGTTATTACAACAATGTTGTCTTTTTATAACTAAAATATTTACTACTTATTGTAAATTTGGAAGTTACAATTTAACTGAAACATAAAATAAATGGAATCACTGGGAAATCATTATGTAACTAGCTCTTGCAGTTGATGTGTTGTTGTCAAGCTCCTTGTCACCATGTTTCTAATTGTAATGCTTCTTAATACCTCTCACAGGGCATGTTGTGTGTTTTTAGGTGTGCCTGCAGGTTCTTCAATGTGCCCCTACTTTCCTTCCTTCTAATATGTTGGACAAGGAAATGTTGAAATGTTGAATATTGGTTCATAATCATTCCCAATATAGGCAGGAGAAAGGTAATGGCCACTGAAAAGGAGTACCATGTGGCTGAATCTTACTGTATCTTTGTGTTGCTATCATTTTCCACCATTACTCTCCTCAATATGGAATTCCAAGGAAAAACGATCAGCCATCTATGTTGATACAGAGGTTGTTGTAGTCAACAACAAAATTCCAGCCACCTGTACTTCTCTAATAATTTGATGTATCATAAATAATCCTCTAATATATCCTATTCATAATAGGTATAAATACATACAAACAGAAAAAATCAAGGATTAGAAAATAATAGATTAAAATGATATTATTTACAAATTACTCTCTTGAGATCTAGAGTATGAAATCTTTGTATCAATCTATTTGTACCTTTTAGCACAAGAACTCGGAAATCCTCTTCTAATGCACTATGCCCATCATAATTATCGGAGCTAAAATGAGCGCCCATGTATTACTATCTATTTTGATCAGATGGGTTTTAGTTAACAGTCTCAACAAAATCATATAAAAGCTACAGGAAGCCAAGATATGTGTCTATCCTAAATTTGTGTGTGACTTATAGATTTCTTCTTCATTATCAACAATAGCATGTTTTCCATCAACTTATATATGAACATTGTAATGTAGGGTTAGGGTTAGAGCACAGATAAAATGTTTGGACGGTTGAGACCATTGAGTGTGTCCGCAACCTTCTCTTAATGGGCCGGCCAGTGTCTAGAAACTTTTAGCGATTAACTTTTTTCATATCATTTTTCTTTTCAAAAAATAAAGATGTACTACTATAATTGAATCAAATCAAAAATTTTATTTATATAGCTAAATAATCTCAAAATACAATTAAAAATTCTTGAGAGAATTATATAATTTCCATTCTTTAAACTATTTTATAGTATATCTCATAATTCTGATATTAGTGTAAAAATTATTACATGTCTTTTTAATTTAATTATTTATAAAATTCTTAAATACTTAAATAATAATGAACCATTTTTTAAAAAATTGAACACCAACTAAAACTCTAGAGAAATTCACACTTTCTACAACTTCATCAATTATTAAAGAAAAATTTAGCAACCATAATATATTATTACAATGTAAAATCATGCATTATATATTTCTTTTATCTAGAAAAGCTAATGATACAAATACAAGTTAAAATTTATGTAAAGAAATAATCTTAATGGAAATGTTTGTGTGCAGTTGACATAAAATCACTAGAATGAGAACAATATTTCTAAATTTATTTCATTCAACCATTTAAGTGTAGACTTTTCATTTTTTATAGGTGGTTAAATAATTGCCTATTAGTAAAACTTAAAAAATGATGTTGTTGGATTGAGATGTTTGGACAAGACTACACACATCTAGAAGGACACATAAGTTGTGATCATGTTATTGTAGGTGAGTGTGAGATTATGGATTGATGGTGAGAATGCTAAAAGGATTCTTAGATCTTAAGTTAATTTGGAGGGATGAATATGTTTAAACAATTAAATTGATTTAAATAACTTAAAATAATGAACAATTTTTATATTAATGAATAAAAAGTGATTACTATAATCTTTCAAGGATGAAATTAAAGAAACAACTAATATTTATTTTTCTTGCATATCAAAAAACTATTAGTACATCAATATTAATATTCTTCTTACATATCAGAAAACTATTAGTACATCAATATTACTAGTTTGCCTAACATGACTTGTGACCACATTAGTGGTACAATTAATTTATTTACCATGGAAATAAAAAAACTTGATGACAGAGGGGATAAAAGCAGAACAATCAATTTATATATCATGAAAATAAAAAAGACCATGACATAGGGGATCAATTGACAATGTAGACATGGTATTCTTAAGGAGTCCAAACAGGGTATTTGTGTTACTTGCACATGTTACAATGAACTCCACGTTGCAATTTTATTAAAAAAATAACATATCATAAAGGCTGTCAAAGATTGACGTGAGTACCTCCACAATACTTAATGACATGTTTTTCCTTGTAATTGAACAGGAAATAACTATATATACATACATAGAAAGCATGGACAAAATCCAGCTATTTTTAAATTGTTGTAATCTAAAACTATAACATTGCCTACAACATTATTAAGGTCAAGAAAAATATAAAATATTCAGTTACCTAATGGCTGACTAGCCATACCCATATATATATTTATAAGTAGCTCTCCATGTCCCTGCATAAAATTGATGATTTAACACCTGTAAGACTCTTATTAGGAAAGATTAAAATAAAAATTTATGTATATAAAATAGCTAATTAACTCACTATATTTTCTAATAATGAACGCATTATCATAGAACAGTTGTTAAAATAAATTTCAAGAATGGCAAACTTAATTAAGTAAAGATAAAAAGTTATGATAATCGTTGCTAGGGATGGGAAGACTTGTAAACATCAATTATCATGAAATAATATAAGATCAGTATTATAAAATTTATGATGCTTACTCTGAGAATCAGCCGACACGATTATTGATGGAAATAACAATAATTCTACATCATCAATAAGAGAGTGAATCATTAAATAGCTTGCTAACATGTTTCTTAATAAATTAGAATATATTTGTTACCATAAATAGAAAAAAACTTAAATAATTGGAGAAATAAACCATAAGTCTCATGAAACAAGTCTAAAATTACGTATCAACTCTAGATGGATAAAAATACAGAGCAATGTCGACTCTGCTAGGGCCTGCATCCTTGAAGATTCTTCCATACCATTCAGCAAGAGGAAGTAACGTGAAAACTAGTTTTGGGTTCATATTCTTCGAAAAGTCATAGTCATTTCAAGATACTTTGGCGTATGGATCAACTGAAATTTCTGCAAACAACATCATGCCACACCGGTCAAACTCAATGATGCCATTACATAAAATAAGAAACACCCTTAGCATTCATGCTCAATCACTTATATTAGATAGAAAACAAGCATACGAGGACGTAAAAATATACAAATTTCTTTAGGTTCACCCGTAACTCAACTTCAAGAAGCACAAAACTACTTGCAGCATAACTGTATATGCAAAAATGAAGGATTGGTTTAGTTTGTATCTAGCCTTTGTTATCATCTCACAGACTCACGGCTCACGCGATTAAAACCACTTTATGATTTCAATACTTACTCATCGATGTACCTCTTTAATCATTATACTGTCTCTCAACATTTACCTGGAGCTCCTGAAAAAATATAATGCTAAAAGATTTACTAGTACAAGTTCTAAGATTATTTACTTTTGAATATATTTACACTATTACATTAAATGAAAAATAATTCTTTTAACACTAGCTAACCACACAAAATGTAGGGCATAAATATCCACTATACTAGTGTTCACTTGCAAGAGACTCTTCTACGATGAACTTATTCTGAAGTTTTATTTATTTACTTGCATAAATTTCAAAAATATGGAGAAAACCATAAGAATAACTCTGCAAAATTAACAAGAAATTCAGTCTCTAAAATTCATAGCTAGTATTTTCCTCTACTTAATTGCAATCGCTTGTTCTTCCAGAAGATACTAAGATATTTACGATATTTACATTTGTTTTATTGCCCTATAAAGATCTTAGCTTATAACTTAATAACAAAGGATATATTGAAAATGATCATAGGTATTGTTGATCAGTTATATATTATTTTGGGGCTTTATTGCTCCCTTTTATACAATATTTGAATTGTATGTTATTCTCAGAAATTGGGGAAAGTTAATATCCTTTGTATAGTATTTTGAACTATATGGTATCTTGAAATCGTATCCCATAAACATTTTTGGTGGCTATACTAATAAATAATATTGAATTTGAAACTTAATAAGTTGGTGGCTATGCTAATCCTTGCTTTATTTATTAAACCTTTCAGTAGGTGATGAATATAGTCAATTATTCTGCACTACAATGAATGGAAGTAAAAGATTCAACCCTGAGTTAGCCAATTCAGAATGGTTAATGCAGAAGACAGTTGTATAGGTTTGAGTCGGGAATGTTAAAGCTGGTATTCAAGTCTAGTTATTTATTCCGTACCTTTGTAAAATTAAGTTTAGCTGTTAATATAACTTCAGGTAGAGGGTGTAATTAATAGTGTGAGATCCTGGATATTAAATTTGGTTTGTATTAGGTAATGTTGCTTTTGAAAATTATTTTAAGGCTCTAACTTGTGGGTGTAAGAGATTGGGATTATTTGGCATTGTATTATTGGATTGTTGAGTTAATGCAGGTAATATATGTTTAGACGATTGCATAGAGACTCAAATCTCTTACCCCAGATTTGGAGGTGTTAGACTGGTGGTGTTGGACTCCATGTCCCTAATTTTGCGCCAAATCTGCTCGTACTCGCTGCTTCTGCACTAACAGTTACTACAACAAACGACTTTACAGTTGAAGCTATAGCTGATTCAAAACTGGCACTTATGGTTCTTGATATATAGGGGGATCTGTGCAATCCCTAGATTAAATGTTGGGATTGACGGTGGTATAGCATAATCATTTCCCGTCAACTCCACCCTCACATCAAATTTATTATGATTTACATTACTGACGTGTCACCAACAAACTCAGCCTCATCACCTAAATTTATGGAACTATTACCAGCAAAATATCAATTCCAACTAAATCATTTTCAGCATCAACAATATGCATTTGCTTGGAGGGAAATTGACACATTCACCTCCTCCTTTATGGCCAACTTTATTAGATTTCTTTTGTATTTCATTTTCTATTTCTCACCTAGTTTTAATGGGAAAATCTTGAAATACTCAATGATTGAACTTATCATGTGAAACCCTTACACTATTGCTCGCAACAGAATCAATATAACTCATATCTTCAGTTATCACTCCCTTGACAAGCAAATATATATGCTCCAACAATTGAATCTGCCAAAAAATTAGAACAATAAAAATAGGAAATTACATAAGGAAAAATCTCGGTAACCACATAATTGACCAATGGTATGAATTGATAATTACCACAAACAAGTGTGAACCACCAACACCTATATGAAACAAACAAGTAGTACGTGCATACCATTGATTCCGGTGAGTTTCAAAAAATCCGGCAACCAAGGCAAATCGTGTCCTGTTATATTCATGTTTTTATCACAGTAAACACTTTTTGATCAATTACTACTACTACAGCTACAATTAAAACTGTTTCAACCTTCATCCTGACAACACACCTTACATCCAACATTTTGACACAAAGGTCGCTACTTAAACATTAGAAATTCAAGAGTGTACCGTGACCTGAATCCATCAATAAGAAGCCAATAACATATAACAAAATGTAGCTCAAAAATTATTCATCAAATCTACCAGTAAAAATCAAACAAATGACATATAAATTGTAATACAAAATGAAACAGAAAACTAAAGCAGATCGGAAACAATGTAAAATAAGAGATAAATTTGAGATAAAGACAAACAAAAGCAATAATTAGATTTTAGCAAACCTATAAATAAGAAACAAACATAAAAAGGCTAGAAATTATAAAGTATATATGTAATTAACTTGAAGATGAAGAATCTTGACGACGAAGAATCTTGATAGATCGGGAGGAGATGAGTGCGAATAGGTAAAGAGTGGTCGACGAAGGGGCTCACCGGAGTATGACTAGACGGCGGCCGGTCAGAGAACGCCGGTGGCGATGTCGTGGGGGGCTGTAGTCGAGGACGTAGATGGAGAGAGCGAGGGGGTGAGAGAGAGAGGGAAATGGAGGGGGGAGGGAGCCGGAAAAAAACAAGTGCGGCTTAAGGGATAAGGGGGGACGCGTAGGTAGAGGTGGGGATTTTATACTTTATATGATTTTGTTTTATTTTTGTTTATAAATATTTTTTATAAAATATAACTTTAATCGTTGGATTGTTATGATAGTAGTTAAATTTGATCCGTTAGTTATAACTCACGTGGATCGCTGACATGACACTAAATATAACTGTATTCAGTCAAATTTAGGAGTGTTAATTTAAATATTATTAATATTATTATATAATTTGTTACCTTTTATAGGACATATAATATTAATTAATATTTTCCTTACAAATATTATAATACTCTAGAATTTAAAATTTATTTTTGAGAACTCATTATTTTAAGAAAATTTTAAATTCATGATTTTGATCAATTTTATCATAAATACCAAAAATAGACATGAAGTGAAATTCTCTATTGTTAAATTAATTTTTTTTGTTAAAATAATCAAGGAATAATAATTAAAAATTATTGATATTTTGTATATAACATTTTCTTTTAACCGTTTTAACATTTGTACAATTGGATCGTTCAATATTTATTTAATATTTTAGATTTAGTATGGACAATGCACTAGTAAAAAGTACAGATCAAACTACTAGTTAATTATTAAAATAGCAAACCTATTACATTTAATTTTTTCTCAACTTTTTATCTTATGACTAAATTATAAAGATCTTGATATACTTAAATTTGGATCATTTATAAACAACTTTTAAAAAATCGAAACATCGGTATGGGACTAAACACTAGTAAGTATTATTGGTCAAACTACTAGTTGACTGTTAAAATAGGAAACCAAATATATTTATTTTTTTCTAAAATTTTTATTTCATATCACTAATATATATAGATCTTCAAATTCTTATGGTTGGATCATTCATAATTTTTTTTGAAAAAATCATGACATTAATATGGGTCTAAAGAGTATTAAGAAGTACTGGTCAAACTACTAGTTGACTTTTAAAATAACAAACCAAATAAATTTATTTTTCCTAAAATTTTTATCATATCACTTATATATGTAGATCTTCATATCCTTATTTTGGGATCATTGATTAATTTTTTCGAAAAAATCGAAACATTAATATGGGACTAAACACTATTAAGAAATAATGGTCAAACTACTAGTTGACTGTTAAAATTTTGTGTAAATTTTTTTCTATATTTTTTCATAAATTTTTTGCCATTTTTAAAATTTGAATTCAACCAAAATTAATTGAATTTAGTACAAAATTCGTTGGCGGGAAATTTCCCTCCATTTTGTGGCAAGGTTATTTTCGACCGAATGCGGTTGAATTTAGGAGCACGACTAAACTCAACCGTATACGGTTGCATATAAATTTGGTTGTATTTATTCGGTTCTAATTAGTACTCAATTTGACCGCATAAATATGACCATATATCAATATGACCGCATGCGGTTAAATTTAGCCGCGCAATTAAATTCAACCGAAAATGGTTGAATTTGATGTCGGTTGTATATGTGCGGTTGTATTTAGGCTTGTTTTCTTGTAGTGTTGCTTTATCTGTCTTCACTAGCAACATCATTTTGTGTTAAATGTACCAAAAATTGCTTTAGCAGTACAAAAAGATGTTTCAAATTAATGGAGTAAGTAAGTTAGTATATTACTACTTTTGTTGTGTTTTAAGTATATTAACTTCACATATACTTAAGCCTAAGTAAATTCCTTATATTAATGGAATCAGTAAAATGCAACTTTATCACTTATAAATGAGAAATATGATATTTTTAGCCTTGGGGATAATAATGTGGGAGTTGCTAACACTAAGTAGGCCATGGCATGGTACAATCTCAGCTCCTGAGAGGGTAAGTTGTATACATCATCCGTATATTCTCTGTGATTAACATATCTGCTTCATTTGTATTTAGTCTGATCTTGACTTTGTTTTATCTACATAGATCGTTTCCACTATTGCACATGAGGGCTCATGACTAGAAATCCCTGTAGGTCAACTTGGAGGGCTAGTAGAAGGTCTTTACATTAGATCATATTTATCAATTTTATCTTAATATTGTAGTGCTATTTTGGAAAAATTAACTTTATCCAGTTTATGTAAATTGCTGGGCAGAAGTGCATGAAAGACCAAGGTGTGAGGATATTCTCAGTCATTTACTAGACTGCGAGTAGTTCCTCAGCTAAGTGTTATCCAGATTATTGTATAGTAAACAATATAATAGAGGTGTTACATAATATATTACCGGCGCAAGTTGTTATACTTTTTGTTTGAATTACTTGTCCTATAAAAACAATTATGCATGCACTATCCGTTGCCATTTGAAGTAGAATAAGTTTGCCACTATTTGAACCATGTATATTAGATGGATAGAGTTTTTGTGCACTCTGTACGCGGGCATAAATTAGTTCCATTTGTACTTCTGGTTGTATTTAAATCGGGAGATGAAAGGTCTTTCTATTTATCATTTGTAATTCTCATGCATCCAGTCCATGCATGCTTCAGATGCTTATCGACACATATCTCGATGCTTCAGATTGACCCAATATAAATGGTTCTGATATATATAAATGATTTCCATATTTAACTTACCATGATTTTACATAGATTTATTTTATTTTATTGACTGAACTTTGTGAGTTTTTTTTCTATATTTGTATAAATTGCAGAAGACAGATGATACATTGTTGTCACAGGATATCGCACAAATGAAGTTAGGCAGCCACAAATTTTCTCTTTGTGAGGTTGACCGTTGTTCCTTTTAAGAAAAAAAAGATTCTCGAAGGATTGATTGTTACAAGTTATACCGAATGCCTTACTTTTTTTAATACATTCTAGCATAGCTGCAGCACATCATTTATGCTGTTATTTTTAGACATTCAGAAAAAGTTGGTTTATCATACGTACCAGGCATGACTACCTATATAACAAATTGGAATATTTTGATACTACTTGCTCAAATCATTTTGTGTTTTCGCTATGTGTTCTATGGCGTGACATATGCATTGCCATACATATGTTATGATAATTATAATACATAAATATGGACATAGGGTCCTCTATCTCTTATCACTCTCTATCTGTTATCTTTGGTTTAATTAGATAGTAATCATTTCTTAAATTCATCCATATATATGATGTGTTAATTTTATATATCTTACTACTTATTTCAAGTTTAATATATTAATGTATTATATGCAGGCATTCTAATATCAAAGAGTAGATATATATGTAATTATTTAGAGTTTTTATCTGCAGATTTTAAAACATTCAATGTATTAATTTATTTTAGTAATTTTCAATACATGTAGATATTAGGTCGAAGATACTCAAGCTTGGGAAGCGGAAAAAAATCATTTAGAGCGCGGCATTTCCCTTGAGTTTTATGTTGGCTCCGATTAAAATTTAATGCCACCATTTGTATTATTAAATAGAACAATGGCTATCTTACAAGTTTAAGTTTATTTTAACTTTTGTAAAGTAATTAATTGTTCAAGTTTATTTATTTTTGTAAATTCAGTTTGTATTATATTTTTTAAAACTTATGAAATGAACATTTAACTTATATTTGAGAAATGCATATCACCAAATAATTTTTATTAAATTTAATTATGAAAATGTTACATCATGTAATATATGGTTGACAATATGGGCCCCACCATATTCTAATGATTGCCCAAAACGTGTTGCAATACTGGTCAAGTCCAATTGCAACCATTGTTGATGTTAAAGTCGAATGTTTGTTTAAAAGATAAGAAAGCGTTGCAATAAAGTGTGTCGAGTTGCAATATAGTGCTTTCTAACGGCTAAAATTGCAACCCCAAAAAAGCGTTACAATACCATTTTTGGCACCTATTACAACGTTTTTTTGGCCTTTAGCAATGCTTGTTGGGGTTGTAGTATGCAATCTATGGCGTAGTGTTAGCTACATATAAATTTTACTCTTGTCTTTGCTTTAATCATATTTTGTTTCAACCATATTCTGTCATCAGCTTCATTCTCCATTATGATTAATGTCTTCATTTTTTGAAGAGCTGACATTTAATGCATTGGTCTGGTTCACAAATGACTAGCACATATATGAATACCCTTACCTACTTTCAATTATTTATCTCATATCACCTTATCTCATATAATTTCTTTAACACTAAAGTTCCTTTTATATTTTATTCTTCATTAAGGCTTGAATATTATAATGAACTTCTTTTCATGACTTGATGACGAACTTGGAGATTTCATTCCATGTTTTGATTGTTTATATTTTTCTAACCTTCTCTCCTCAAGATTCCTGTGTTTCGTAGTTAATATTATTTACCTGTTTAATTTTCATGTCAAGGTATATTTCTCAGTTACATATTACGTTACATTATGATTTACAGATGGTCATCATTTTTCAAATGATTTGTTGGATTATCAATCACTTTTTCATATTACAATGAGTAATTCAATGCACACACAAGTATTATCAATCTTTGCATAATCAACTCTTGTAATTTTCTCACTAGCAACTCCTCTTGTAATCTCATAAATATTATTTCATTCATTGATAAGTGGCAGTCATTCAATGACTAATTTTTCAGGCTAGGCATTTCTTTTCTTAATTGTTTCATCAATTTCTACCGCATAGCTAGTATCATGATCAACCATTTATTCTGACAGTTCCACGATTGAGAGAATAATGTAAATATCTTCTAAGAGTGAGAGGTTGCTTTGATAGCAGGAGAAAGGAGACTGAGTGAGAGAGGAAAGCCATTTGTTCAGGACTTGCAAGTGAGAATTAGAGTTTCACCTTAGTAGATGTTGGAAAAAATGTGAGATTTGTGATCCAGGGGAGGCCCTGATGCAAGAATAGAGAGACTAGGAGAAAAAACTAGGTACTGGAAACATATATGACATATCTTAACACAATGAAGTTGATGAATATCTGCACTATATATTTTCACTCATTCAGTTACTGTTCTTATACTCAAAGAACTCATTCAAACCTTTGATGAAAACAATAAGGGGGAGAATAAGAAAGTTAGCTCCGAGGGTGTCTTTAACTAAGAGGGAGAACATTCATGGCCCACAGTCTCAACGACAAAGAAAAAATGAGACATGGTTTAAGTAAATTGTTTGAAATCAATCAACCTCAACCCAAGTGAAGCATGAAGTCAGCATGTACAATTCAATGTTCCCATAAGGCACTAGGTGCACATGGTCTGAGCATAAACTTCAAGGTTCATGGCAGAAAAGCTCAAGTAGTAAATTTGGAAGAGTTCATCAGGACAGATTGATCTGAACATAGCTAGGACTAGATAAGTCATATCAAGTAGGAAAAGTTAAGCCTAAATCAGCTCTATCTCATTGAATATATCTAGTTGTAAAACCTCTTGACTTTTTTGTCAATTTATATTTTTTATTGCTAAGAAGCTTAATTCAAATAAACTGTGATGTCTTAACTTCAATATATTTGGAGTGTGTATTTCTATAATCAAGGCTCTAATTCATGGTGGTTATTCTCTCAGTCATAAATTAGGAAGATTATTAGGAATCAGGACAAATTCATGATTATAAGAAAACCTTATTGAATAATTATGTTAATTAAATTTTATAGCCTTCAACGGCTAACCATCCTAAGGGATAGCCGGTAAAAGGGTAGCCCGTTAACTGATGAGGTTTCTGTAACATTTTTTATGAGATTTCCATAGTATTTAGTGTAACACCCTAGTCTCACATTAAAAATATTTAAGATTTTTCTTCTATATATCAGGCAAAGTATTACTACTATTTGTACCAACCCTGTGGTTGGCTTGTTGTTTACCCATGTCGACTGCATTTGGGCCAGTAGTATTCCACTTATTTTCGACACAATATCAGGACTTGAACAAGTTTTTGAAAAATGATCCAGATTTGACCCAGGTTATCACTTATGATATCAGAGCTAACTAATGAAATTTGATTCGTCAAGTTTCCAGAGGTACGGACGTGAAGACTAGTGGTATTCTCCCTCAATAGATAAAGATCTGGAGGCGGGGACACGAAGCCAGCTGATATAATCTCACAATTAATGGCTAGATAGGAACAATCATGATATATGAGCTATATGTTCGAACCTGAAAAGGACGTCATCAGTTTAAGTAGGGGAGTTTGAACACCTAATTTCTATATCGAGGAGATTTGGGACATTTATTCTGTATATAAGGAAAAATGTTACTACTCTATGCACAAAAAAATAATGATCATTTGGTGGCATGCGGTGGGCTTATTCTTATCCAAGTTCGTTGCATTTGGGCCAGTAGTCTTCCACTTATTTCAGACTCGGAAACGGGGATTGAGCCGGTTTTCAAAATAAGCTCGGGATTTTATTCGGGTTGTCATAATTAGAGTTGTGGTTATTCATTCAAAAGTCATGTCGACTTGATACATAAACTAGAATAGTGTGGCTCATTATAAACATATGATGCCATGTAATTCTAACTAAGTGAAGTGAGTTATCAAGTGCTAAGTGAAGCTACAGATTAATGACTTGATAATGGTCAAATCCTAATTTTGACACAGTAAATGGGTTGATTAGAATCTCGACAAGGATTTTGACAAAGTACATGGGTTGATTAGAATATCGGCAAAGAAAATGGGAGTTAAGACATAATTTGCATGTGGCCTTATCTAGATTCTGAAGAAGAATAAACATTCTATTTCAATGCATGCCAAATTGTAGGGATTTTCAAAGAATTATATCACGAAAAAATTCAGCCTAATTTGTCGAGACTGACGAGAAAGAATGTAGAAGTCATTTTACTGGATCTAGAAGATTGTGCTATTTTGTCAAGAAAGGATTGTAACTTCGTGAAATATAAAAGAAGTAGTATCAATAGCATCTTTTAGGAAATTATTTTTAGAGCGTTCAGTTTAGAGAGAATTATCTTGACAGGAAAACTGAAAATGCAACCTGTAATTTACACAGATTATTTTTTCAATGATATATTTTCCTTCTTTCTGTTCATAAGCAATAAGTTTTTATCCCAAAATAGTAAAAATATTTTATTTGTATTTAACCTCCCTTTTAAAAATTAACATAGTTAATTATTAAAGAATAACATCCCTTTTATACAAATAATTTCACATATAAACATAATATTGGGTTTTTTTGGAGTATAAAAAATTTGTTGAGTATTAAAGCATTTGTTAATTTCACAAAAAAACATTAGTAGGCGATAGAGTATCATGACTGCTGCTAGCATTACTTTGTTTAGCATAGTATGTGGTACATTAGAATTCCGATCATCGATTTTAACCCCATTATAGAGTCAATTTGCACAAATAGGCTTCATTTCCTTGTTGAAATGAGCTCTCATCCAGGGGATATATGTATCTGATGTTTCAAATAATCTACTAAATAATTATCAGATTGGCCTAATATTCCATAAATGAAACAAAATATTGGGATGTTCTCATACTTGAATATGATATCAAATATCAATCTTTTACTGTCTTTTTGATATTCAATCTTCATTTAAGAGATTTTTTAATATCTATAGTGACTTAATATCTATAGTGACTATGACTCGTAACAAAATGTTAGGCCGGCTGACACAAGTAATCTCTCCAAACATCCATAAAGTTGCTCAAACATGAAGATTGTACCTCCCAATATTATTCCAGCCTCTACCATTATTTTTTCCATGAAGCCAACTTTAAGATCATAACCTTGGACCATAGAGTACACCTCTGTACAAGGTAGGAGGGTTTTCTCCATCTTGGACCAAGGTATTTGTCGAAGAGATAATGATAACTTTACTTAATGGGAGAGAAATTAACAAAATGTGAGAATAAAGAGAGGGAAAACGACACAATGGAAACACCTATGGACAACACTTACTATAACTTTTATTAATAGTAGTATTAGGCACTTCAGATGACAAATGTGTGGGTTCCATGCCCTATTTATAAAAATATATTTCGATCTTAAAATACTTACATGAGATGTTGACTCCAAACATTTTTTACCATGAAGTGAATGACTCAAAATTGCATGTGAAAAGTGTTCCATTACAAATATTCTAATTATTCATTGATCTTAATATAGATCCCAGGTTTTGAACATCCATCCTTTATGGAAATCATTTGAAATTGCTAGGGAAGCAACGTCATTGTTAAATCCCCTTTCGACTGATACTATTTTTTGATGGTTTCTTTTGGTATAGTAATCAGAATTAGTTTTTGAAAAGTTTGACTGGTTGACTACTACCTCCTGGTTTTGCATTTTTGGGGTATCAATTTCTAATTTTGACATAGGTCTCTGAGGAACTAAAAGGGTTGGGTTTTGAAAACAGACTGTTTGTTTAGTTTGAAAGGGAGTATTTGTAGGTAGGCTGGAAGAAGTATTTGGTTGGGTAACTTTAGTTGATTTTTCTGAAGAGCTTTGGGAGGCTGTTGAGGGATTTCGGATGTTGAGGCCATGGGCTTTCAAGGTTTGAAGGGCTAGAAATAATTTATTATCTTCTTCATCTGCAATTACCTTATCGATCCAGAATGTGATCGGTTTTCCTGAAAAAGTACTCGCTTTGCTTTGTTGAGTGATCGGGAGTTGTCCGGGAAAGGCTGGGGTTTTTCCCCCACCTCTGCCTTTTCGAGGCATGAGACTATCTGTTTTGTAGAAACTCACGGGTCAGGAAATCAGGGACACAGTTCATACCTTCCTTAATATGTTCAATATCAAAATAAAAAATACTTAATAATACTTGCCATATGGAAAAAATTTGTTTTGATGTAATATTTTGGACATCTTTTTGTAAAACCTCTTTTGCAGATTTAAAATCGACTCTAAGGAGAAATTTTTAATTTAATAAATCACTATGAAATTTTGTAATACATAAAACAATTGAAAGTATTTCCTTTTTTATAGTAGAATAATTTCTTTGACAAGCATTCCAATGTGCAGATATAAACTAGACTATTTATTCTTTACCATTGACTACTTGTTTTAGTATACCACCGTATCCTAAATCAGAAGTATATGTTTCAACTACTTTAAAAGCATTTGGATCAGCAAGGTGTATACAAGGGATTTATAGAACCTGAGCTTTGATTTGTTGAACAATTTTGGTATGTTCAGATGACCAAGGGATGAGGTTAGTTTTAAGGCGGTCATGTAAGGGCTTCTTTGGAATTCGCTAGGGGCAGTTTTGATTCCAAATGGAAGGACATTCCATTCATACTATCCGAATGGGACCGTAAAAGCGGTTTTATATCTATCTTTTGGGTGGATTTGAATCTGCCAAAATCCTGATTTTAAATCAAATTTGGAGAATATTACCGAAGATCTTAATTTTTGTAAAAGGTCTTTTTTATTAGGTATAGGGTATCGTACCCATCATAAGGCTTTATTTAGAGGCTTATAATTGATAGCCTTGATGTCCATCTCTCAATTTCAGCATTTTTGTTTACATAGAAAGCTGCACAGGACCACGGGGATCTAGATTTTGATATGATTCCTTTGGATTCGAGATCGGTGATTTCTTTTCTGCAATATTGTTCTAGGTTGGAGTTCATTTGGATAGGTCTCACTTTTGTTGGTATTTCCTTTCATCAAAAATTTTTCATAAGGTAAATCAATCATATGTTGTTTTCTATGTCAAAATGCATTTGGTAAGTCAGAACCGAGTCCCACTTCTATTTGTTTTAATAATTTTAAGATTCTCTCTTTGACAAAGCGGTCTTGTAACTGCTTCTCAATCTTGTGAGAGGAAAGATCTTGTTTTAGATGGGATAATTATATCTGTTTCCCTTGTATTAAGGCATTTATCTCGTTATTATATATAGAATATGCCTTTATTGTATTGAGGTTCCTTATTTTGGATTTTTCAAGAAATGGGAAGGTATGTTTGGTGTCATGGGTTTTGAAAGTAATACCTTCGTAGGTGACAGAATAGGGGTTATTAAATTGAACGAAGGTGTACCTAATATGACAAGATGATGTATGCCTTTAACTAGGATAAAATATGTCTTCATTTGGAAGGTTTTATTATTGATAGAGGCATCAACCTTACTAACGACATTAAGGTTTGAGTTATTAGCGGCGGTTAATTTTTCGTTGGTATGTTGATTAAATCTTTTTGGTATTATTTCTTCTTTAATGCAATTCAAATCTGCTCCTGTATCGAATAAGGAAATGGTATCTAAGATAAAGTCATCTGAGAAGACAACTTTGACTTTTATAAGATATTTTCGGTAGGTAACTTGTCTTAATTCATATAAGAAATCTTCATATTGTTCAGGAGTATTGTTTAAACTGTATAGTTGTTTTTGTTCAGTATTTTTCTCTTCCACTTCACGAACTAGAAGGACATTTAAAGCTTTAGAATCTATCTTTTATTATTCTTTAAGGATTTTTAATTCTTCTTTGATTTCTTTAATTTCTTTGTATAGGTCTTGTATTGTTGGAACAGATTTCTGGTTGGTTTTATGTTTTTTAATATTATGGTCAAGTCATATGTAGTTTTTCTTGATGGCAGAATAGAAGGTTTTTGTTCTGGTTGGGGTTCAATTGGTCGTTGGAGTAATTTTTCTAAGAGCTCTTTTCTTATTGGGAGATTAGTTATCTTTTCTATAATTTTGAGAGAATGTTCCTCATTTCTGGTGAGGACGTTGATTCGTCTGTCTTCAGAGGAGGAATTGTGAGCGGAAGATGAGCTTGTTGAAATCTCATCTATTTGAAGAGATTCATCATTTCCAGACATTTCAGATGTCTCAGAGTCGGAAGATTCAAGGAGTAAAGCCGAGATTTTGTTGGATAGGCTTTCTTCTATGTTTAACTTTTGTATTTTCCTATTAAGTCTACAGAATCTAGATATATGTCCCTTTTTTCCGCATTTGTAACAAGTTATATCTTTCTTGGTTGGTTTAGTAAATTTATTTTTGTTGAAAGGTTTTTTGTTGTAGGAAGGTTTATTGTTATTATTAAAGGAAGGTTTATTATAGAACGGTTTTGTTGATTTTTTGTAGAAATGTTTAGATTTTGTGAAAGACCTTTTCTGATAAGGTCTTTGATATGGCTTGCATTCGCCATCATATTTTGTTTTTGAATAGCTTTTGTTGGAATAATAGTCAAATTGTTGACATAAAGTACCTAATTCCTGCTTTGTTCTTTTCATTTCCCATTTGAGATGTCTTTGAAGTTTTAAATCTTGACAAATCTTTAGGCCTTCTTGTTGTGTTTGGCTTATGAGTTGGCCATATGTCAGGTTTTTGTAAGGTATCGAGCTTCCATGTTCAGTTATTAAAGAAGTTCTAACTCTTTCACCGAGTAAGGTTGGAAGTCCGGCTAAGAATTTTTCCTTCCAATTTGCATGGTTCGAGTCTTCTCTAAGCATGACTCTGGTAAGGAAAGTAGTTTTATATCTTTGGAAATGACTAAGTTTTTTACATTTGAGATTATGTAAAAGCTCAACATTGTTATCTCTCAGGTGAGAAGGGTCACCAATGAAGTGGTGTGTTATGACTAGAATGAGTTGTGCTACTGCTCCTTGGATAGGGTTTCCTTGTTCATCTAAAATGGGTTTTCCCTCTTCATCTTCTCTAACGGAATTTAAGATTTCAAGATGTTTTTCAGGGGTAAGGTGATAGTCCCACCAACATTTTAATTGGCCAGAGAACCCTGCTATGAGTACTTCAGCTATAGCTTTGTCTAGGGTTCCTATTTGGGTTGTATAAGCATTGGCTGCCATGGTCATTTGTTGTAAATGATTTAGAATATTATATTGAGACATTCCGTCTATATTCCATTCATAAATAGAGGATGCATTGAATTAAGACGGGGTAAAATTTCAGGTCTATTTTCAATTTCAATGTCTGGGGCTGTGAATTTTGGAATCATTTGTCGGAGGTCATGAACTTGGGGTATTTCATTTGTGATAGCATCTTCATCTGAGTCATGATGTATAATATTTAGTTGTTTAGATGAAACACTGTCACCGGCTATTTGGGTTGTGGAAGAGGAGGCTTCAAGTCTGCTAATATGGTCTTTGATGGATTTAACGAATTCTGGTCTATTCGTTTAAATTCGTTGTTGGCTTTGTCTAGAAACTTGGTATGGTTTAAAGATGGGTTCGTGGTTATTAATACTTTTGGGGAAATCTAGTGTTTTTTGAATTCGATCTTCTATTCGGTATAGTTGACTTCCTATGCTATTTAGGTGGGTGTTTGGGTAATTAACAACAAGGATTATATTCCTATTATTTTTTATTATGTCATCATCTGGTCTCTTGATGGGGTGTGCCTCGATTTTTTCACTATAAACTGTTAGTGTGACATTTCTAAAAGGTGGGTGGTGTGATTCTATAGTTCCGCTACTTATTTCCAATTATTTCTGTTTTTGGCTCATGCTTGGAGTGATGGGGTTTAGGTAATTTGTGAATGGGAAGAATAAGTTTTGGTCAGAGGAGTAAATTTCCAACCAATCAAAGAATAACATTTGGATTTTGTTTTGGTTGAGAAATTCATAATAAATTTCTTGAAGTTGTGTCTTTTGTTCTTTGAAGTTGGTAAAAACCAATTTCTTTTTTCAGTATTTTGGGGAGAATAGAACTCTTCACGAAGAAAAGTTTTATTGATTTGAAATTCTATTTTAATCACATTTAGCTCACTTGGCATTCCCATATTCTCAGTTATAGCAGAGAAGGTTGGGGATGTTGGTGATGAAGGGGAAACCGTGTTTTGGTTTGGTGGTAATCGACTTTGTTTATAGAAAGGGTGAGCTATATTTGATGAATAATTCACACCACCCATAGAGGTATTGGGTATATCTGATGTAGAGTATCTTGGTCTTGAGGAAGTGTTAATGATAGAACGGATTTGTGAAATCCTTCCTAAATTTAAGGTTCTTGAGGAAGCATCAGAATATCGAGAACTAATAAAAGGGGCTCGGGATGATCGATCAAAAGCAAGAGTGACTCTTTTATTATCATCTTGGTGAACTTGGTGTATTTATGTGTTTGGTTATATTCTTTCCGGTAATCTAGGGCGAGTTACTCCTTTTAAAACCCATTAAGTGGGAAGGGAAATGTCATGCCATTTTATGGATCGAGGAATGACTGTGTTAGATCTTGAAAGGTCAGTTTGAAGAAGGATGGTTTCTCCTCTGTCGAAAGCATTTTTATGCCCATCATCACCAATGGACATTATTGCATTGTAATGAATTCGAAAGATTAAAGCAACCGGAATTGATACTTCTAACATTTTATAGTTGTGAGTTTTAACTTGGAGTGTCATGCTATGGATAACATTCCTGTCTTTAAGAGAAATGGATAAATTTGGATAGTAACTAAAAGAGATGGGTCCCTTACATAGACTTGATTCTATGGAACTTAACAGAGAGTCATTGAACTCAAGAAATCTAACATCTCTTAAAATGGCTAATATTGAGGTGTCTAATCCTTTTTGGTTAAGGGCTTAATTCCTACTTGGACTAAACCTATATGGATGTAATTGTATGATTTTGCTAGTTTTTCTAGGGAACTTTTGGAGAGAAGGTGAATTGTTTCGAATGATTTTGATAGGTGTATGTCCCTTTCTTCGGTTTTGATGGAAGAACTAGAACTATACCACTTTGTATCATAAACATGGCTTTTTGGGATTTTTGGGATGTCCCAACGCTCTATTGCTTTTTGGAGGTTTTCGATGTTAGTTTCCTCACTATGTGTAATATTTCTTGAGTCTGACGTACTAGTGGAAGAGTTTGAAATAGATGTAGTTCTGCAGAATACAGAATCCATGTTCTACGTTCAAAAAAGACGTAGGCTAAGCTTCTGCTTACAATCCTAGAGAAAATGGGTTTACTGCCTCCTATATATATATTTATATATATGTATATATATATGCATGTATCAGTTGGTAAGCTAAAAAATAAATCACCTTTTACAATTGATATATTTTCATTCTTTCTATTCATAAGCAATAAGTTTTTGTCCCAAAATAGTAAAAAGATTTGATTTGTATTCAAACCCCCTTTTACAAATCACCATAGTTAATTATTGGATTATAACATTCCTTTTACACAAATAATTTGACATAAAAATACCATGTTGGGTTTCTTTTGGAGTACAATCTCCTTAAAGAATTATAAAGCCCATGTTAATTCCAGCTGATAATGCTAAGCGAGCACTTACATGGGTACTCGCCTCCTGTACATTTTTTAAGAACAAAATATTATTTTGGCTTACTTGTTTAATGCTCAAGTTCACATCTTCATCACTGTCCAATATGACTTTAGTGGTAAGGCCCATTTGGTTATCCAAGCCCAATCGTCCATGAGTTATGTATTTTTTGTATTTTATGAAAGTTAGGATTTCTCCCACATTTGTAGGCGAGATTCCTTGTACCCGTGTTTTGTATATTATTTATCGGAGTAATCCCCCTTTTTTAACTCTTTTTAAATCCATTATCTCGAAAAGCGCCTCTGTTGCCGACTACCTCATGCTGTCATTACTTTGTTGAGATTGGTATGCGGTACATTAAAATTCCGATCATTGATTTCAACACAATTATAAAGCCAATTTGCACCTACTTGAAATAAGCTCTAATCCAGGGCCCACATGGTTCTACTATATATGTTTCTGATGTTTCAAATAGTTTACTAAATAATTTTCAGGCCTAATATTCCATAAGTGAAACAAAATTTAAGGATGTTCTAATACTTGATTGAAATACGATACCAATCTTTTGTTGCCTTATTGATCTTCACTCTTAATTTAAAAGATGTTGTAATATCGATAGTAATATCCATAGTGACTTAATATTTATACTGACTCTGACTCGAAAGTAATATCTCCAAACTTCTACAAACTTGCTCAAACACGAAGATTGTACCTCCCATTATTATTTCCAAACTCTATGATTATTTTTTTGGTCATCAAGTCAACTTTAAGATCATAAATTTTGACCCATAAATCGATATAGTTCCACCCGAACTGTACCAGGTAGGGCTGGGTCCATCTTGGACCCAAGTATTTGTTGAATTGATAATGATAAACTTACTTAATGATATAGATATTAACAAAATGAGAGAATAAAAAGAGGAAAAAAAGACAATCAATATAGGTCACACAAGGGCACTTACTATAACTTTTATTAATTATAGTATTAAGCACCTCATATGCCAAATGTCTTGTTATTGGTTACTCTTAATATACTTATATGAGATGTTATAAACAATACTTCTTTAATAATCAATAAAATTGTGCCCTATTCAATTAAGATTTAAACATACAAATGAATCTTGAAAATTTATACCATATTTTTTATTTTACAAAAAGATTTAAACATGGAACTCTCTTAATGTGATATTTTAAAACATATTAAACTACACTACAAATCAAATAAATTTGATTTGATTTTGAAATCTATCAAAATCGATAATATTTTCTAATACCCTCAAATATTTAACAAATTATTGATAATGAATGTCTGAAATCTTAAGGTTTTAATACACTAATTTTAAAATTTGAGTCGAATATCTTTAGATTTGAATGAATTGGTTAAATTTATTTTTATTTCATTTTTAAAAATTCAAATGGAATACAATGAAATTTTAAGATATTATTTAAAATCCAGTTGATCCTCAAAATTTTTAAAATATTAAACTATTATAATTTCATAAAATTTTAAAAGATTGTACAAATTTATTGTGGATTACACCCCCTTTAATATAAACTGAATACTCCAATTTTTCTATATCCAAGTAACTCTTACATATTTAATTTTTCATTAATTTATATTTATATTTTAATTTTCTTTCATTTTAATTATAATTTATATTTTTTATTTTAATTTTATTTCTATTTGAGCACTATTCATATTTTAATTTATTTTATTTTATTTTTATTTTAATTTATATTTATTTGAGCACTATTCATATTTTATTTTATTTTAATTTCAATTTATATTTTAATTTCATTAAATTATATTTTATATTTTAATTTTATTTAATTTTAATTTACATTTTTCATTTTAATTTTATTTCTATTTGAGCACTATTCATATAGATACATATTAAAATTTGAATTTCACATATTATTTTTTGTATCTTTTATTTAAGAAATATTATTTTTGGGTATCATAGAGTCTAGATAAGTGATATTTTTTGTGTTAATAGGCTAACAATGGCAATATTATGATTTGGTTATGTGTTTTGTATCATTTTTACCTAAATTAGTTATTTGTAATATTATTTGTGGTGTTTGTTAAAAGTCTTAAGAAAAAAAATTGAGTAAAAATATCAATATAAAATGTTGCAATCCATGATCTTACAAAAATTGAGTAAAAATATCAATATAAAATATCAATAACTAAAACTTTTATTACTTATTCTGGATTTAAAAGTTACAATACAGTGTGTGTTTTCATAATAGTCAAATTACCGACTCTTGTCTCGAGTGATGATTATATTTTTTTAAATTTTTGTTCAACGATTTTGAGGTGTCTAATTCTTTTAAAAAAATTAGATATTACATCATGTGTTTTTATAATAGTCAAATTACGGTCAACGCGGTTCCTATAACCAAGTCTTGTCCCGAGTGGAGATCCAATTTTTTTAAAATTCTTGTTCAACGATCCAACTGTAGGCATGATGTTACCTACTAATTTTAAAGATGTATAATTCTTTTTTTAAAAAATTAGATTTTATATCGTGTGTTTTTATAAAAGTCAAATTACAACCAACACGGTTCCTTTTACAAAGTCTTGTACCGGGTGGTGATTCTATTTTTTTAAAATTATTGGTCGATGATCCAACCGTACAGATAATGTTACCTACTAATTTTAGAGATGTACAATTTTTTTTAAAAAAAATGGATTTTATATCGTGTGTTTTTATAATAGTCAAATTACGGTCAGCACGGGTTCATGTTGCCAAGTCTTCTCCCTGATGGTGATTCTATTCTTTTAAATTCTTTTTCGATGATCCAACCGTACAGATGATGTTACCTACAAATTTTAGAGATGTACAATTTTTTTTAAAAAACATTATATTTTATATCTTGTGTTTTTATATTAGTTAAATTACGGTGAACACGGGTTCCTATTACCAAGTCTTGTACCGGGTGGTGATTCTTTTTTTTAAAAATTCTTGTTCGACGATCACCATACGGATGTTGTTACCTACTAATTTTACAGATGTACAATTTTTTTAGAGACGTGTAATTTTTCAAAAAAATTATACGAATAATTGCTCCTATTGAATTTAGAGATGTGTATTTTTTTTTTAAATTCTGATTATATATAGTGTTTATTTTTAATAGTAAATTCCGATTATATACAGTGTGACTTTTTAATAGTAAACCGTGTAGTACCCATTGATTTTATCATTATCATGTTATTTTGACATTATTTTACATTAGTTGTACAATTTTATTATAATATTGAATTTTTTTAATATTTAATAAAAAATCAAAAATTAATAAAAGAAATTTAGACACAGATTTGCAGAGTTCCCGAAGTCAAATATTTGGGCGGCTATTTTCCCCCCTTGACGAAAAATTGGGCGGACTATTTCCCCCAATTGAAATTTCACCAAACTTAAATTTCCCCCAAATATCACTTTCTCACCTGCTATCTCTCAAGATAAGTGGCCTCCAATTATTTCTTTCTCAATATCACACTTCCACCTTCACATCACGAGCCCTAGCCAACGCATCTCCGCATCGGTGCTTATATCGCTGTCAGAGAAGACAGTGTCGTCAATGCCGTAGTCGGAGTTTAGTTTCTAGGAGCAGTTTGTAGATTCATGCTTGAGATCGATGGGGGTTGACGAAATTACTTCGCTGAAGATGGAGGATGTGGTTATATTAAGGCAGAAGCTCGATTCGCTCTATTAGTTTTCAATCTCTGAAAGCTTGTTGTTGTTAATACTAATTTTCTCTACTTATATATTGTTTGTGTATGAGTTGTTGAACAAAGATCAGAAATAGATCAAGTTTATGTGTGTATGTGTGTACGAGAATAAAATATAATTTTATTTTATCATGAATTAATATATTTTGATTTTAATGGTGGTTGATATGAATTGTGCAGGTGAGCTTCTCGCTTTGGTTGTTAGTGTTGTGTTGGTGTATTCTTTAAGGGCCAAGGCTTTAGTGAATCAGGTTTTTTTTGTGTTTTATATTTTTCGTGCATTTAGTGGTTCGTTTTGTTTAAATTTTTTCCTAATTGAGACATTTACGCATAGGGTTGAAAGAATTGTTCCAATGAAATTTGTGAATGTCGAATTTCAAAATAATTATAATCACCAAGAACTATCATTTTAATATTATTTTTAAGGAATACATTAGGAGTCTCTTGGAGTCTGTCTTAATGATTTTGTTTAGAAGCCACATTTGGTGAACTTTGTGTTGTGTCAACAATCTATCAAGCACCCTCACCCTCAAATCATAATATTCTAGTATAAGCTATTACCCGCTCGCGACTGTTTACAATTTTTCAAGTCTTATTGATGTAGGAAGACATGGCTTACCTGATGTTTTTGTATGGAGAGCAAATATATTCGATAAAATGGGATCCAAATCATGATATAGTGCTGGCATCTTCTTCTGGTGACAGGAGGTTAATGGTCTGGGATTTGAGCAGGCACTCTAAAATTTAGAAATATATGTTTGTTTATCTTCCATCATCATCGTTTATACTGTGTTGTGACCTAATTTTATAGTATTCTACTCATTTTTCAGTATATATTCACCCATTATTGCAATTCCCTTTTGCAATAGTTTCTAGTTTTCAGTAAACTGACCAAAGGGCTAGTGTTTGGCGCCAAGGACTAGGATATTGATACAGTGACTTCCCCTTATGCAAAATTAAAAGAAGATGTGAACAACATAACACCTAAATTTTCTTGCTTCCATTTGTTTGTTATAAAATGAAAGAAAATCACATTATCAACAACTCTATAGCTACTGTATCTATTGGTGTTTTGCATATCATTTATTTGGAATGTTTAAAAATTGGTTGAAATATCAGTAATAACATGTTTTATATATTAGAAAGTCACTCCATATTTAAAATACAATTAGGTGCATTTGAGATTAATGATGCCCGACCGTAGTTTTTTTTCCCTTCAATATATCCTACCTTACAAGAATTATATACATTCTAATTCTTGCAATATAGGAGATGAACAGCTGGAGGGAGAAGCAAAAGATGGCCCTCCTGAGCTGTTTTACTCCGATGGTGGCCACAAAGAAAATTTTTCAGATTTTGGATGGAACAAGATTGAGTCGTGGGTAATTTCAAGTATAACAAAACTCAGTACCACCCGTTGGTAATCTTTTATTCAGCAATCCTTCGTGCTACTCCATTAACCGCTACCTGTTTATATCTTGTAAGCACATCAACATAACTGATTTAATTGATACTTCACTAAAGTGTGTATGTATCCTTAGTTACGTGTTTTTATATCTTGTTATATAAATTATATCATTTCTTTGTCATAGCATCTAACAAGGTGAGGGAGTGCTCCTGTTAGAGCATAAAATGAGAGTGTTCATATTGCATTTGGTCTCTCCTTAAAAAGACAGCTATTGTAGTTCACTGTCCATCAGAGTATCCATTTATTTCAAAGGGTTACAAGTTCTGGTATTAGTCATCATCTAAATTTCAGGTGTTGAGTGCTTACATTTATAAAACTTTGCACCCTGTAATAGTAGGGATACTTGGAACAGTAAGTTTGTCCTTAATGTTTAGTGTCTAAATACACTTTAAATTAAGGAACATACAAAGCATAGGAAACTCGAATCCTCAACTTTTTATGGACAGAAGAAGTGTATACACTAAGTAGAATATTTAGTGTTCAAGAACTTTTTGGTTTGGAGCAAGTAGAAAAACAGAGAAACAAAATTTTAAATCTATAACCTCTGTTTTCTATTTTTTAGTTGCTCTCAACCACTTCTACTTTTAACATTTATATGTGAATGAGATGTTGTTAATATGTTATGTTTTACTACACTTTTATTTACTTATATTATCTTTTTTTTTAATTTTTTGAACCCCATGGCATGCCTGCTGAATTCCTTTCTTTTATCGTATGCTAGATTCAGTATGTAAAATACTGTAAACTTCATTTAATATAATTTATGTAACCGTAATATATGTTGTTTTTCTGATTAGAATGCTCAGATTGAATAAGCAAAAAATGTATATATTATATCCACATAGTTTTATATTCTAACACTTCTCTTCAAGCTTTATATAAGAGCCTCTTCTTCCTGCAACCTTCCTCCGAGCCCGCACAATGTTGATGCTTAGAAATATGCGTGTCATCAAATTTCAAGCATGGGAGGAGCATTTTGAGAAAAGAATTCAGAATTTCCGAGATCTAGAGGATGATTGGCTCAGGAAATTCATGTATAAAATTTCTACTAACATGGTTGTGCTCTAAAACATTCCTATGATCATGGAAGTGCTTACATTTGGACTTGCACATTGGTTGAATGTCGTTCTCCTTGATATAGGAAAAGTGTTTACTATCATATATCTTTCACTATCGAGTATTTTGATATTTTTTCTCTTTTGAAGTTAGAATTTATGTACTTTGATAGTTAGAACCAAAGTATGTATCCGATTTCATTTATGCTTGTTGATAAGACTTTAGAACCGGTTTAATAAGTTTTAAGTTTCGTTAGATGCCTGTTGTATTGAATATTGGATGCCTTGTTTGGCAGGAATAATGTAAAAGAAGAACAATTATTTCAAAAAAATTATTTTTGTAGTGTTGCATTTGACTTTATACGGTGTTGCGTAATACTAAACATGATGTTAAATATTAATAAAAATTGTGTTGCAGATGATTAAAATCAGTGTTGTA
The DNA here is from genome assembly GCF_009905375.1 of Apium graveolens. Classification (NCBI taxonomy): domain Eukaryota; kingdom Viridiplantae; phylum Streptophyta; class Magnoliopsida; order Apiales; family Apiaceae; genus Apium; species Apium graveolens. Next base: position 150,458,286 of record NC_133657.1, on the reverse strand, counting down.
TTACACATTGTGAGACCCACTGCTGACGTGACAAAAGTGGCTCCCACTGCTGATGTGGCAAATGTTGGACCCCTTGCTGACGTGTCAAAGTAGGGGCCACTCCTGACATGTCAATATGACATGTCACTTGCCACATAGGACACAGTGGTGATGTGGCTTCATTTTATGCAACTCTAACTGTTATTGTCATTGTACCCTTTTACTATTACAAAAGACGCATAATATAATGCCTTCTAGTGTTGCATAATCCGTTGCCTTAAGGCTCTACGGACACGTCCACATTGGCAACCCCTGCCTGGTGTTGCCTATTACCTTATGCAACACCATTTAGGCCTTATGCAACTGTACAGTAGGGGTTGCCTATGTGCACTTATGGCGTAGTGATTTATTCTATAGTATTTAGTAAGGCCAAATTCGACCGTACATGGTTGTATTTATTCGGTTGTAATTAATACTAAATTGGACTGCGTAAATACGACTGTATATAAATATGACCTCATGTGGTTGAATTTAGCGGCGCCCTTAAATTCAACCGAAAATGGTTGAATTTGATATCGGTTGTAATTGTGCAGTTGTATTTAGCCTTGTTTTCTTGTAGAGCTATCATTTTCCACACCCGGTTTTCCCATCTAATGCTCGAGTCTTGTTAGAAAATTTCTAGATATTTGTTTTTTGAACTTATAGTTTTTCTTAATATTATTTTTTTTATTTTTTCGTGCTACTTTCCTTTCACTTGTTTCATAAGTTGAAATTATAGGGCCATTTTAATATTTTACATCTTATGATGAGAAGTGCACAATTATTCATTTATCCTACTAACTCCTAACACATCTAAATATCGTTTCTATTTAACCCGAAAAAATATTTGGTGAGCAAATTGTATCTTCTGTTAGCCTAGGAAAGTATAAGTTTATGATTTAAAAAATGGATTGCATTATATATATATGTGTGTGTGTGTTTATAAATCCATGTTAATTGTAATACAAAGCAAAGACTACTCTACAAAATTAGAAACAATTGAATTACTCTATATTTTAAAAATATAAAGATTTTACGTAGTTTATAAAAAATAGTTGGCATAGTCTAAAAATTATAATAAATATCTAAAAAAGAGCTAATGAATCTCAAACTACTATTAACGAATTCTTAAGAGAATTATAGAGTTTTCATTCTATAAATTATTTTATAGTATATTTCATAATTTTGAGATTAGTATAAAAATTATTTAGTGTAGGAACTTAAGCATAAAAGAATAGGAAAAGGAATTTACTTATTGTGTGTTTAGAAACATACCACTCAACTATAATTTTTTTTATTTTACTCACTAATGTTAGGTTCAGATTTTTTTATTCACTAACGTTAGGTTCGGATTTGATTACTAGTATTTTGTCAATTTTCTATGGCATTACTAAAATATAGTGATAACTAGTACAAAAATTGTCATGTGTCTGTTATAAGAAACTTATATGTGTCTGAATTTGCTAGATAGATATGGAGGAGTCGTCTGAATTATATACGTATGTTATAGAATCACGCATATTGTTTTAAATATCTGATGCATATATATTGTAAACAAACCCATAAAATCAGTTCATATACATCTGCTACTTTTTAGGTGGGGTACTAAACTCCAAACCAAAATTATTAGAAAGAGGCATCGCAATCCATACTAAAATTATTGGGAAATAAAAAATTAAAAAATTAAAAAATTACATAACACTATTTTACCAAACGACACTTTCAAAAACCCAATGAAATCACCAATCACAACTCCTTCATGCAACTCTTATCGATCCAAAATCAAAACTATAAACCTATCCATTCTAATAGAAATGTGAAACAAGTATATATATACACAAAAATATAATAATGTTGTAATAATGTGAATTTGGTATTAAATCAAATAACTCTCACAAGATATTTATCTTACAAACATAGTTTTATAACTTATTTTTAAGTTTTTTTTGTATATAAAAATTTAAACGTTAAATTATTATTTAGAAAAAAAATTAAAAATAATTCATGAAACTACATATTTAAGGAGTCTTAAAATGCTTGTCAAACTCTCATCACCAAGGCAAACCTTTTGGGGGATATATGGAGTAGTATATATAAAGATATAGACATATACCAAATCATTAAAATATTACAGACTACCACTATATTATAATAATGCTATAGGAATTGACATAATTCTCATTAGTGACTAAAAATAAATACAAACCTAACATTAGTGAGTAAAAGAAAAAAAGTTCGATGGTAAGTTCCTAAAAACATGATAAGTTGGGTGATGAAAAATCTATTTTCCCTAAAAGAATTGGAGATTAAAGAGATGAAACGCGTTTTGAATAATACACACAACTAACTCACAAAAAAAATATAAACTCACAGTTGTATTTCACTCAAAATGATTATATAAAACTTGATGATTACAAAGCTTGAAAGAGTGTTCTATTTATAGGCCTCCGTAGAACCTACTAGAATATTATTTAATATGCAACTCCCTACGTACATGACCATGAACTCAAAAGTCTTGAACCTCAAATGTCTAATCTAGGTGCTTCCAAGAACATTCTATATTATTAAAATAATAATCAAAGTTTACCTTATTATTTTAACATTTACATATTCTTTTTAATTTGATTATTTATCATATTCTTAAATACTTAAATAATAATGAACTATTCTTCAAAAATTGAAGACCAATTAATACTCTATAGAAATTCATACTTTCTACAACTTTATCAATTATTAAATAAATATTTAGCAACTAGTTGTATATTATTACAATGTAACATTATGGACTTTATACTTCATTTGTCTTGAAATGCACATGATACAAATATAAGTTAAAATTTATGTAAACAAATAATCTTAATGGAAATGTTTGTATGCAGTTGACATAAAACCAGTAGAATACCATGTTTGTGAATTGATTTCACTCACCCATTTAAGTGTAGACTTTTCACTTTTTGTAAAGAAGATTAAATGATTGCCAATTAGTGAAAAATGCATCCAAAATGATGCTACTTGATTGAGATTTCCCTACAAGGCTACATAGGTCATGAAAGCCACATAAGTTATACATAGGTCTAGAAGGCTAGAGAAGTTCTAGTCCTGTTCTTCTAGAAGACAATGATTTTGGCTTGATGGTCAAAATGCGAAAATGATCATGTCCATAAGGTGACATGATCTTCGCTTATCCTACAGAAGGCGAGTTGTGACCTTGGCTATGAGCTACTAGGCTCCTGAAATGATGTTTCAAGGCAACAGATACCCTTCCTAGACTAGAAAACGACTATGACTTCACACACATAACAAAATGTGATTGTTCATTCTGAGTATCTCTCAAATTATTTCATGGAAAAGTGTTTCATAAAATTGCTATATTAGATTTTAAATCACCTATAATAGAGTTTATGCTTGTATAAGTCATTCATAGTCTTTTTAACTTAAATATTGTATTTGCTAAAGAGACCTTGCACTACAAAAAGCGCATAAATACAACCGCCCAAAAAACAGTTGTACTTAGTTAAATACAACCGAATTCAGTTATATTTAACTAAATACAACCGTTTTTTGATCCGGTCGAAAATGCTCGAGTCATATTTAGTAGACCGGTCATATTTAAACTAAATACAACCGGTTAAACGAACGGCTAAATACAACCGCTTAAATAAAACTATATTCAGTTAAATTTGATTTTTCAATTTGAATTTAAAAATCCCGCCCAGAAAATTTAATTTTTGAATTTTTTTGAAAAGTCCGCCTAAAATATATATAAATTCGACCGTATATGGTTTAAAATATTATACTAAATTCGACTGAATGCAGTCGAATTAACAAGCACCAGTTTTAAAAAAAATCTCACCGGAAAATTCTCAGATTCCGGTGAGTTTCAAAAAAATCCGGCAACCAAGGCAAATCATGTCCAGTTATATTCGTGTTTTCATCACAGTAAACACTTTTTCATCAATTACTATTATTACAGCTACAATTAACACTTTTTCAACCTTCATCCTGACCACACACCTTACATCCAATATTTCGACACAAAGGTCGCTACTCTAACATTAGAAATCCAAGAGTGTATCGTGACCCGAATCCATCAACAAGCAGCCAATAACATATAAAAAAATGCAGCTCACAAATTATTCATCAAATCTACCAGTAAAAATCATACAAACGACAAATAAATTGTAATACAAAACGAAACAAAAAACTAAAATAGATCGGAAACAATGTAAAATAAGAGATAAATTTGAGATAAAGACAAACAAAAGCAATAATTAGATTTTAGCAAACCTATAAATAAGAAACAAACGTAGAAAGGCTATAAATGATAAAGTATATATGTAATTACCTTGAAGATGAAGAATCTTGATGATGAAGAATCTTGATAGATCGGGAGGAGATGAGTGCGAATAGTAAAAGAGTGGTCGACGAAGGGGCTTGCCGAAGTATGACCAGAGGGCGGCCGGTTGGAGAACGCCAATGGTGGTGTCGTGGGGGGGCTGTAGACGAGGAGATAGATGGAGAGAGGGGGGTGAGAGAGAGGGAGATGGAGGCGGGAGGGAGCCGAAAAAAATAAGTGCGGCTTAAGGGATAAGGGGGGACGCGAAGGTCAGGGGTGGGGGGTTTTATACTTTATATGATTTTTTTTCTTACAAATATTTTTTATAAAATATAACTTCAACCGTTGGATTGTTATGAATTTTATCATAAATACCACAAATAGACATGCAGTGAAATTCTCTGTTGTTAAATTAATTTTTTTTGTTAAAATGATAAAGGAATAACAATTAAATTTTTTTGATATTTTGCATATAATATTTTCTTTTAACCGTTTTAACATTTGTAGAATTGGATCGTTCGATATTTATTTAATATTTGAGATTTAGTATGGACAATGCACTAGTAAAAAGTACAGGTCAAACTACTAGTTAATTATTAAAATAGCAAACCTATTAAATTTAATTTTTTCTCAACTTTTTATCTTATCAATAAAATATATATCTTGATATCCTAAAATTTGGACCATTCATAAAGAATTTTTAAAAAATCGAAACATCGTTATAGGACTAAACACTAGTAAGAATTATTAGTCAAATTCCTAGTGGATAGTTAAAATAGGAAACCAAATAAATTTATTTTTTTCTAAAATTTTTATCATATCACTAATATATAGATCTTCAAATTCTTATGGTTGGATCATTCATAAATTATTTTTAAAAAATGATGCCATGAATATGGGTCTAAAGAGTATTAAGAAGTACTGGTCAAATTACTAGTTGACTGTTAAAATAGCAAACCAAATAATTTTATTTTTCCTAAAATTTTTATCATATCACTTATATATGTAGATCTTCATATCCTTATGTTTGGATCATTGATAATTTTTTTTGAAAAAATTGAAACATTAATATGGGATTAAACACTATTAAGAAATACTGGACAAACTACTAGTTGACTGTTAAAATAGGAAATCAAATAAATTTTCTTTTTTCTAAATTTTTTATCATATCACTAAAATTTATAGATCTTATCATCTTTACGGTTGGATCATTAACAAACCTGTTTAAGAAAATCGAAATATTGGTATTACACTCACACTATTAAGAAGTACTAGTCAAACTACTGGTTGACTGTTAAAATAGCAAACCAAATAAATTTAATTTTTTCTAATTTTTTTATTATATTACTAATATATATAGATCTTCACATCCTTACGGTTGGATCATTCATAAGTTATTTTGAAAAAATCATAACATTAATATGGGACTAAACAGTATTAAGAAGTACTTGTTGCATTAATGTTAGGTTGTATATGCAACAGTTGCATATAAATTCGGTTGCATTTAATCGGTTCTAATAAGTAAGGCTAAATTTGACGGAATGTGGTTGAATTTAGGAGCACGGCTAAACTCAACTGTATACGGTTGCATACAAATATGGTTATATTTATTCGGTTATAATTAGTACTAAATTTGATCGCGTAAATACACCCATATATAAATACGACCGCATGCGGTTGAATTTAGCCGTGCCCTTAAATTCAACCAAAAATGGTTGAATTTGATGTCAGTTGTATATGTGCGGTTGTATTTAGCCTTGTTTACTTGTAGTGTTGCTTTATCTGTCTTAACTAGCAACATCATTTTGTGTTAACTCTACCAAAAACTGCTTTAGCAGTACAAAAAGATGTTTCTAATTAATGGAGTAAGTAAGTTAGTATATTACTACTTTTGTTGTGTTTTAAGTATATTAAGTTCACATATACTTAAGCCTAAGTAAATTCCTTATATTAATGGAATCAATAAAATGCAACTTTATCACGTATAAACGAGAAATATGATATTTTTAGCCTTGGGGATAATAATGTGGGAGTTGCTAACACTAAGTAGGCCATGGCATGGTACAATCTCAGCTCCTGAGAGGGTAAGTTATATACATCATTTGTATATTCTCTCTGATTAACGTCTCTACTTTATTTGCATTTAGTCTCATCTTGACTTTGTTTTATCTACATAGGTTGTTTCCACTATTGCATATGAAAGCACATGACTAGAAATCCCTGTAGGTCAACTTAGAGGGCTAGTAGAAGGTCTCCGCATTAGATCATATTTATCAGTTTTATCTTAATATTGTAGTGCTATTTTGGAAAAATTAACTTTATCCGATTTACGTAAATTGTTGGGCAGAAGTGCATGAAAGACCAAGGTGTGAGGATATTCTCAGTCATTTACTAGACTGCGAGTACTTCCTTAGCTAAGTGTTATCCAGATTATTGTATAGTAAACAATATAATAGAGGTGTTACATAATATATTACCGGCGCAAGTTGTTATATTTTTTGTTTGAATTACTTGTCCTATAAAAAAAATTATGCATGCACTATCACTTGCCATTTGAAGCAGAATAAGTTTGCCACTATTTGAACCATGTATATTAGATGGATGGAGTTTTTTTGCACTTTGTATGCGGGCTTAAATTAGTTCCATTTGTACTTCTAGTTGTATTTAAATCGGGAGATGAAAGGTCTTTCTATTTATCGTTTGTAATTCTCATGCTTCCAGTCCATGCATGCTTCAGATGCTTATGGACACATATCTGGATGCTTCAGATTGACCCAATATAAATGGTTCTGATATATGTAAATAGTTTCCATAATTAACTAGCCATGATTTTACTTAGATTTATTTTATTTTTTTGACTTAACTTTGTAAGTTTTTTTCTATATTTGTATAAATTGCAGAAGACAGAGGATATGTTGTTGTCACAGAGTATCGCACAACACAAATGAAGTTAGGCAACCACAAATTTCTCTCTCTGAGGTTGACCGTTATTCCTTTTAAGAAAAACAAGCTTCTCGAAGGATTGGTTGTTACAAGTTATACCGAATGCCTTACTTTTTTTAATACATTCTAGCATAACTGCAGCACATAATTTATGCTGTTATTTTTAAACATTGAGAAAAAGTTGATTTATAATACGTACAAGGCATGACTACCTATATAGCAAATGGGAATATTTCGGTACTACTTGCTCAAATCATTTAGTGTTTTAACTATGTGTTCTATGTCGTGACATATGCATTACCATTCACATGTTATGATAATTATAATGCAGACATGTGGATATAGGGTACTCTATCTCTTATCACTCTCTATCTATTATCTTTGGTTTAATTATATAGTAATCAATTCTTAAAGTCTTCCATATATATGATGTGTTAGTTTTATATATCTTACTACTTATTTCAAGTTTAAAATATTAATGTATAGTGTGCAGGCATTCTAATATCAAAGAGTAGATATATATGTAATTATTTAGAGTTTTTATCTACAGGTTTAATACATTCAATTTATTAATGTGTTTTAGCAATTTTCAATACATGTCGATATTAGGTCGAAGATACTCAAGCTTGGGAAGCGGAAAAAAATCATTTTGAGGCCGGCATTTCCTTTGAGTTTTATGTTGGCTCCCATTAAAATTTGATGCCACCATTTGTATTATTAAATAGAATAAGGGCCATCTTACAAGTTTAAATTTATTTTAACTTTTGTAAAGTAATTAATAGTTCAAGTTTATTTATTTTTGTAAATTCAGTTTGTATTATATTGTTTGAAACTTATGAAATGAACATTTAACTTATTTTTGAGAAATGCTTATCACCAAATAATTTTTATTAAATTTTAATTGTGAAAATGTTATATCATGTATGTAATATATGGTTGACAATATGGGCCCCACCATACTCAAATGATTGCTCAAAATGTGTTGCAACACTGGTCAAGTCCTATTGCAACCCTTGTTGATGTTGCAGTAGAATGTTTCTTTAACAGATAAGAAAGCATTGCAATAAAGTGTGTCGGGATTACAATATAGTGCTTTACAACGGCTAAAATTGTGACCCAAAGAAAGTGTTACAATACCATTTTTGGCACCTATTGCAACGGTTTTTTGGCCTTTAGCAACTCTTGTTGGGGTTGTAGTATGCAATATATGGCGTAGTGTTAGCTACATATAAATTTTACTCTTATCTTTGCTTTAATCATATTCTGTTACAACCATATTCTGTCATCAGCTTGATTCTCCATTATAATCAATGTCTTCAGTTTTTGAAGAGCTGACATTTAATGCATTGGTCTGGTTCATAGATGACTAGCACATATATAAAGACCGTTACCTACTTTCAATTATTTATCTCATATCACCTTAAACTACTTTAGTGCATCAATTCACTGGAATCTCTGACCTCCATTACTAAAACTAGTTCATTTCATTAACACTAAAGTTTCCTTTATCTTTTATTCTTCATTAAGGCTTGAATATTATAATGAACTTCTTTTCATGACTTGATGACGGACTAGGAGATTTAATTCCATGTTTTGATTGTTTATATTTTTCTAACCTTCCCTCCTGAAGATTCATGTGTTTCATAGTAAATATTATTTACCTGTTTAATTTTCATGTCAAGTTATATTTCTCAGTTACATATTACGTTACGTTATGATTTACATATGGTCATCATTTTTCAAATGATTTGTTGGATTATCAATCACTTTTTCATATTACAATGAGTAATTCAATGCACACACAAGTATTATCAATCTTTACATAATCTTTTCTCACTAGCAGCTCTTCTTGTAATCTCATAAATATTATTTCATTCATTGATAAGTGGTAGTCATTCAACGACTAATTTTTCAGGCTAGGCATTTTTTTTCTTAATTGTTTCATCAATTTCTACCACATAGCTTGTATCATGATCAACCATTTATTCTGACAGTTCGACGATTAGGAGGATAATGTAAATATCTTCTGGAAGTGAGAGGTTGCTTTGATAGCAGAAAAAATGAGACTGAGTGAGAGAGGAAAGCCATTTGTTCAGGACTTTTGAGTGATAATTAGAGTTTCACCTTAGTAGATGATGGAAAAAAAGTGAGATTTGTGATCTAGGGGAGGCCCTTCTGCAAGAATAGAGAGACTAGGAGAAAAAAATAGGTACTGGAAACATATATGACATATCTTAACACAATGAAGTTAATGAATATCTGCACTATATATTTTCACTCATTCAGTTACTGTTCTTAGACCCAAAGAAATCATTGAAACCTTTGATGAAAACAATAAGGGGAGAATAAGAAAGTTAGCTCCGAGGGTGTCTTTAACTAAGAGGGAGAACATTCATGGCCCACAGTCTCAATCACAGAGAAAATAAGACATGGTTTAAGTAAATTGTTCAAAATCAATCAACCTCAACCCAAGTGAAGCATTAACTCAGCATGTACAATTCAATGTTCCCATAAGGCAATAGGTGCACATGGTCCGAGCACGAACTTCAAAGTTCATGGCAGAAAAGCTCAAGTAGTAAATTTGGGAGAATTCATCAGGATATATTGATCAGAACATACCTTGGACTAGAGAAGTCATATCAAGTGGGAAAAGTTAATCCTAAATCAGCTCTATCTCATGGAATATATCTCGTTGTAAAACCTCTTTACTTTTTTGTCAATTTTTATTTTTTATTGCTAAGAAGCTTAATTCAAATAAACTATGTTGTCTTAACTTCAATATATTTTGAGTGTGTATTTCTATAATCAAGGCTCTAATTCATGGTGTTTATTGTTATATATATTTGATAATGTCATGTCTAATATGTTTTGTGTTTAGTTTTCAGATCTTACTTAAACAGGACAAATCAGTACTTAACTGGATATCAGCACTTATACTGAAGACGGAACTGAAGTTATCAGTACTTAAGGTTCGGGAGATATTTATCAGGAGATAATATCAGGACTTAAAGGAAACTTTTAGATAAGGAAGACGACTGATTGAAAGGAAAGAAGATCAAGACAAACGCAAGAAGAGATATGCATGAAGAAGGAATTCTATGAAGAATAGAGTAGTTGGAAGAAAAGATAACTGATTGATATATTTTAGGAAGCATAATTATATTCCATATCAATTAACGATTATCTTGTAATTGTGTAATTTATAAACACAGACATAGGGTTTACACTATAAGTGTTATCATTATCGAGAATATTATTCATTGTAACCCTAGCAGCTCTCGTGATATTTTGATCATCACTGAGAGAGGACAGTTCTACATTGTAACAAAGTTTAATAAAGTTTGTTTTCTGTTACTTGTGTTCTTTGAATTCGATTTGATTGTGCTCCCTGTATTCAACCCCCTTCTACAGTGTGTGTGACCTAACAAGTGGTATCAGAGACTATCTGTTAACACACAAATAATTTAAGATCCAAAAACAATCATGTCTGAAGCAGAAACTCGAACCAAGCCCACCAAAACTGAAGAACCTCCAAAGACTCAAATCCATAGTCGATATGAGGCAATTAGAGTTCCCATACTAAAACCATCTAAATATCCCATATGGAAGGTGAGGATGACTATGTTTCCGAAAGCTACAGATCCAGAATATCTTGATAGAATCAATGAAGGACCACACAAGCCAACAAAACTCGATGTTGTAGTTGCTGGTGAAGCAACAAAGTCTGTACCAAAGGATAAGACTGATTACACTGCTGAAGATATCGCATCAATTGCTAAGGATGCTAAGGTACGACACTTGCTCCATAGTGCCATGGATAATGTAATGTCAAACAGGGTAATTAACTGCAAGACTGCAAAGGAGATATGGGATGCCTTGGAGACAAGGTGCCAGGGAACTGATTCGATTAAGAAGAACAGGAAGACAATACTCACTCAAGAGTATGAACACTTTGACTCAAAGCCTAATGAGTCATTGACTGATTTATATGATAGATTTGTCAAACTCTTGAATGATTTGTGACTAGTTGATAATGAGTATGATCTTGAAGATTCAAATCTTAAATTTCTGTTAGCTCTTCCTGAAAGTTGGGATTTGAAGGCCACAATTATAAGAGACAACTATAATCTTGAAGAAACAACTCTTGATAAAATTTATGGGATGCTCAAGACTCATGAACTTGAGATGGAACAAAAAAACAAGAGGAAAGGAGGAAAGTCAAGGACAGTTGCTCTTTAGGCTGAGGAAGAATCCCCCAAGGCAGCTACCTCAGGGAAAGGCAAGGGAAAAGCGCTCATCACAAAGTCTGATACTGAGTCATCAAGTTCTGATAGTGATGATGACTCAGAAACTGAATGCTTGCCTGAGATGGATGCTGATGATGAGATGATGAAGCTGTGTGCTCTTATGGTTAAAGGAATCATAGGGATTGCATACAGAAAGTTTAGGAAGGGAAAGAAGTTTTCCAGGAAAGGTGCAAGTTCTGATAAGAAGAGTTTCAGAAAATCTGAAGGCAAATGAGGGAAGTCTGACAGAGGAGATTACACAAATGTCAAATGTTACAACTGTGGTGAGAAAGGCCACATATCTCCTGATTATAAGAAAGTGAAGAGTGATAAATGCAAGGCTCTTATCACAAAGAAGAAAAGCTGGCCAGACACTTCAGATTCTGAAAGTGAGGTGAACTATGCCTTGATGGCAAATGGTGATAGCAGTTCTGATGTTGCTGAGTTAAAGGTACCTCAAACCGCTTATGCCTTTCATACTGATGATATTAATGAGTTGAGAAGATATCTTAAAACCATGTTCATTAGTTATAGAGATCAAACTTTAACATGTGAAAGATTAACTTCCGAAAATCTTGTTTGTAAAAAGAAGAATGATTATTTAGAAAAAGAGTTAGTCATGTTCCATCAAACTCAGAAAGATAAAGATGATGCTTTCTATGTTAAGGATGCAGTATTTAAAATGAATGAATCTCTAAAAACTGAGTTAGAAAAAGGAAAAGAGATTATCAAGACTTGGACTAACTCTGGCAGAACAACTTAGAATTTGTTAAGTAGTGGAAACTAGAAAGAGGGCTTAGGTTATGAAGATGATAAGAATGATAAAGGAACTGTAGAAATTAAGCCTATATTTGTTAAACAAAAGCCAAAGTTAAAACCTGTTAAGTTTGTAGCTATAAAGTCTAATACTGAGAAATCAGAGGTTAAAGAGGAATTAACATCTGACAAACTAAAACAGGAAAAGACAACTGAAGTTAACGTAGGCTTAATGACAAAGAAGCAGCTTAAGCATAAGCTGAAAGATGTTAAGAATGTAAACAATGTAAAGTCACCTAGGAAAAATAGGAATGAAAAGGAAGGTGTGAATAAAAGCAATGATTATAAGCCTATTCCTAATGCTCCTAGAAAAACATGTCATAATTGTGGAAGTTCTAACCATCTTGCTTCTTTTTGCAGGAAGAATAAGAACATAAACTCCTTACCTTCAAATTCAGGAGTTAAGAGTCAGTCTGTTAGATATAGGCCATAAAATCCTTGTTTTCATTGTGGTAGTTTATGGAATTCCATTTATACTTGTAAGGAATACCATAGTTTGTACTATGATTATTATCAAATAAAACCTTCTTTAAAGAAAGTTAGCATTGTTCCTTCTAGTACAAGTTCTGATACAAAGTCTGATAGTGTAAATGCTGATAAGAAAAATGTTAACATAAACTCTGATGCTAAATCCGCTGCAAATGTTAATAAACTTAATAAGCCCAAAGGATCCAAGCAAGTCTGGGTCCTTAAAACTAATCATTAGTGGTCTTTGTGATTGCAGGGCAACAGGAAAAACATCCTAGTTTTGGAAAGTGGATGCTCAGGATATATGACTGGAAATAAAGCCCTGCTATCAGACTTTGTGGAGAAAGCTGGCCCAAGTGTTTCTTCTGGAGATGGCAACATTGGAAAAATAATGGGATATGGCAATATCAATCTTGGGAATGTCATCATTAAAGAAGTAGCTATGGTCTCAGGACTTAAACACAATCTGCTGAGTGTTAGTCAAATCTGTGACAGAGGTTATCATGTGAATTTCTTTGAAGAACACTGTGAAGTTATAAGCAAGTCTACAGGCAAAGTTGTTCTAAAAGGATACAGGCATGGTAACATTTATTAAGCCAAGCTTTCAACAAGTACTGATGGTTCTGCAATCTGTCTACTGAGTAGAGCATCAATTGAAGAAAGCTGGAATTGGCACAAGAAACTCTCTCATTTAAATTTTAACAATATAAATGAACTATTCAAGAAAGATCTTGTGAGAGGACTGCCAAAATCAGTATTTGCTCCTGATGGCCTTTGTGATTCATGTCAGAAGGCAAAACAAAGAAAATCTTCATTCAAGAGGAAGACTGAATCATCAATTCTTGAGCCTTACCACCTACTACATGTAGATCTATTTGGTCCAGTGAATGTCATGTCTATTGCAAAGAAGAAATATGCTACGGTCATAGTGGATGAGTTCACCAGATACACATGGGTGTATTTCTTGCACACAAAAAGTGATACTGAATCTATTTTGATTGATCATGTCAAGCAACTGGATAAATTGGTCAAAGATTCTGTGAAGATCATAAGAAGTGATAATGGCATTGAGTTCAAGAATTTGATCATGGAAGAGTTCTGCAAAGACCATGGAATAAAGCAGGAATTTTCTGCTCCTGGAACTCCACATTAAAATGGAGTTGTTGAAAGAAAGAATAGAACTCTTATGGAGTTGATGAAGCAAAGCTACCACCCTATTTTTGGGCTGAAGCTGTGCAGACTGCTTGTATTACTCAGAATGCAACACTCATTAACAAGCATGGAAAGACACCATATGAGATGGTGAAGAAAAAGAAGCCAAATCTGATGTGTTTTCATGTATTTGGATGCAAGTGTTTTGTTTTTAAGACTCATCCTGAACAGTTATCCAAATTTGATTTAAAAGGTGATGAAGGAATTTTTGTTGGATATCCACTTTCCATAAAAGGCTTCAGAGTCTACAATTTAAGAACAAGGGTTGTCATGGAATCTATCAATGTCTCCTTTGATGATAAAAAGATTACTAGACTTGAAGATTTCAATGATCATGATCAGCTGAGATTTGAAAATGAAGACTTAAATTCTGATACTGAAAATCCTGACAGTCTAAATCCTGATACTGCAAGCTCTGATGGATTACCCTCTGATGTTATTAAAACTGTGGTGACTACGCCAAAGGAAGATGCACCTGTGCAGGGGGAGCATACTGAAGATACAACCACATCTCAAGAAGCATTAGAACATACAATTGGCTCTTCAAGTTCTGATAAGCCAAGTTCTGATAATTCTGAAAACTCAAATTCTGAAGGATCCAACTCGGAGAGCATAATTTCAGGGGGAGCATCAGAAAATGTTGATGAAGACAGCATGAATCATGGGGGAGCATCCATTTCTAGAAAAAACCTTCCATCTGGAATGAAGTGGACTAAATCACATACACCTGACTTAATTATTGGAAATCCTGACGCATGTGTCAGAACTAGAACAACTACTTCAAGTGAATGTCTCTATAATTCTTTTCTTTCTCAGACTGAACCAAAGAAAGTGAAAGAAGCTCTTCAAGATGTTGATTGGGTGCAAGCAATGCAGGAAGAGTTAAATGAATTTGAAAGAAACAAAGTCTGGACCCTAGTGCCAAGACCAAAGAACAGAATTGTTGTTGGTACAAAGTGGGTGTTCACAGATAAAACTGATAGTGATGGCATAATTATAAGGAATAAAGCAAGGCTGGTTGCAAAAAGGATATTCTCAATAGGAGGGAATTGATTATGATGAAACATTTGCACCAGTTGCTAGATTGGAAGCCATAAGGATATTTTTGGCGTATGCTGCTCACAAGAAGTTTACTGTCTTTTAAATGGATGTGAAAAGTGCTTTTCTCAATGGAGAATTGGAAGAGGAAGTATATATTGAACAACCACCAGGCTTTGTAGATTCCAAATTTCCAAATCATGTCTACAGGCTTGATAAAGCACTTTATGGCCTTAAGCAAGCTCCAAGAGCATGGTATGAGACTTTAGCTCAGTTTCTTCTGGAAAATGGATTTAATAGAGGAACTATTGACAAAACTCTGTTCTACCTCAACCATGGAAAGGACTTACTTTTGGTGCAGATATATGTTGATGATATCATTTTTAGTTCTATAAATGACAGAATTTGCAAGAAGTTTGCTAAACTGATGCAGTCAAGATATCAAATGAGTATGATGGTGGAACTTAGCTATTTTTTGGTCCTTCAAGTAAAGTAAAATGAAGAAGGCACTTTTATTTGTCAAACCAAGTACACCAGAAATTTGCTGAAGAAATTTGGAATGCAAGATTGTTCAAGTACATCCACTCCCATGGCCACTGCAACAAAATTGGATAAGGATACCGGTAAATCAGTAGATATTACTGATTATAGAGGTATGATTGGCTCTCTACTCTATCTAACTGCTAGTAGACCTGATATCATGTATGGTACTGTCTTTGTGCAAGATTTCAAGCAGATCCAAGAGAACCTCACTTAACAGCTGTGAAAAAAAATTCAAGTATCTTAATGGAACAGCTGATCCGTGATTGTGGTATCCTAGAGAATCATATTTTAAACTAATAGGTTACTCAGATGCAGATTTTGCAGGATGCAAAATTGACAGGAAAAGCACAAGTGGAAGCTACCAATTTCTAGGAGGCAGATTGGTTTCTTGGTTTAGCAAGAAATAAAAGTCAATTTCCACATCAACTGCAGAAGCAGAATACATTGCTGCAGGAAGCTATTGTGCACAGATTCTTTGGATGAAGAATCAGTTACTTGATTATGGGTTAACATATTTTAAAATCCCTATTTACTGTAATAATCAAAGTGCTATTGCTATGACAGGAAATCCAGTTCAACATTCAATGACAAAGTACAACAGCATTAGGTACCACTTCATAAGGGAACATGTGGATGAAGGTACAATGGAATTGCACTTTGTTCCAACAGATCAACAACTAGCAGATATCTTCACAAAACCACTGTGTGAAGCTACTTTTACAAGATTGGTAAATGAACTTGGAATGGTTTCAAGTTCTTTCCCTAAATATGCTTAGTTTTTGTTCTGATGCATCAGACTTTATGATCAGTATATACAGATATTACTATCTTTGTGTATTCTGTGCTTAATTGAAAATTGCTTAAGTACTGAGTGTTGTCTGATGTGAATTTCTAAACTCTGATAGTGATATGAATGTTTCTGTGATTATTCAATCCAATGAGGATAACTATGCTAGATGCTGACTAAGTAGTCTTTCATATACTAAAGATCCCATGTTTGAAGTAATTGTTTATGTGGAAATCTCTTAATACAAGCAAATTCTGATACTGAGCTTAGTTGAAGTTTACTTTGTGTATCGCATTACTAAGTCACAAACTCGAATAATGCTTCTTATCTGTTAAGTTATGATGGTAGTAAATCTGATGGATGTACTATGTGCTGATAAACCTCACTTATCAAAAGAAAAAGAAGGAAAAATTAAAATTAGGTACTCCTTTGAGATCTAGAGTAAAAAACTGTGGAAGGGAAGACCCAAGTGCATTACTAGTATTAAGTAATTTGCATCAGAAAAGCAAAATAAATATTTTTCTTGGTGACTTTTCACACTCTATGATTACTCGAGAAATACTCTGATAATAGCATAAATTCTGATAAGCAGTCGTGACTCACTTACACTGAGAAGCCACTGTAAAATGGAATTTCAAAAGATGCATAAAATGAGCACAAAACAGTTGAGGTGGATTCATGAATGGACTCATTCTAAAGTAGACTTCAGAATCATGACAGATTTTGAGCAAAGTTTTTAGTTATGCCTTATTTCTAAGATATACTGAAGTGAATCAGACTTTAATCTTTATCTGATATTTAGCTTACTACACACACATACACTCCATATGAATGATGAAAATTACTGTGGTGATAACTGTTGTTTTAGTTGAATATTTAAGTGTCAGTTGCATAAATTCTGAGGACAAGTTCTGATGGAAGTTCTGATGATTAAGTTCTGAAGAAACGAAATCAGAATTTGTGTGAAGAATTACAAAATAGGCATTCACTTTTCGAGTTAAGAAATCATGTTCTGATGAATGTTAAGTTATGATATAAGTCTAAGTTCTGATATTAAACTCTGATTCTTTACTTGACTTATTTGTGGTTAAAATCTCAAACAGTCTTATTTAAAATCAGAATATGTTTTGGTGAGAAATTAACAGTCAACATAATTTGGGATAGTGGTACTCGTCTATGCACAGTAATTTTTACTTGTTTCGTGTGCGCATTAAATCCTGTTTTAAACTTCCAATGGATGTTATTATTCTCATCAGTCTAGGGAGATGAGGTAGAATTATTTCTACATGTAACCATTCAATTTTCCTTTCGTCTCTTGATATTCTATTGGTTATATAAACCAAAGCCTTATTCCGACCCACACATCTCTCATTTTCTCTCAAACTCATTTTCTTTCTCATCACAAACATGGTTCATTTCAACTTAGTTCTGAACTATGACACTTTCACTATCAATTTGAGGTGTACTGAATGGCAGCAGGAATGGCATGTCACTGCCATTCCTGATGAAATCTAGGACTCAGTTCCCGAAGAGATCCTTACAGTCCTCTTGTTCTTCTATATGGACTATCATCGACATCCTGAGCGTTTGGAAGAAGAAAGGAGAGAAGCTCTCCGACAGCAGGAGCGAATCATTCATCTCGCTTTTCTTTTTGTTGAGAGTAGGAAGAAGAAATAATTGTTATCTGTTTCTCTTCACCGTCAGCTTTGTCTGGCTTCTTAGCTTAGGACTAAAGCTGTTGATGTTAGGATTTGTAGCTTAGGACAATATTGTAATTTTAAGTATGTAATTTAAAATTCATGAAATGTATTTGCTCAATATATTAATGAAATTTTATATTTATGCAAGAATTTGTCTCTGAGTCGTTTGATATTCCGATAACATTTTAAATCCTGATACTAACCATATTCTGATGACCTTTTTAGCTCTGATACAAATCATGTTATGATTCTGATGTGGCAGTATTTGTTTACTTGGTTTATTAATGGTCATTTTCTCATTGGTCATAATTTTACATAATATTGGTAAGGCACTAATAAAACATTTATTAAGTGGGAACAATTTTTAAAATTTAAATATAAAACTGAACTACCTTGATTAATGGGATTACTTGGTAAGTGGAACGGTTTTTCCTTGAAAAACTGCATGTGATAAGTAATAATTACTGAATACCCGTGCCCATTAATTATCTTTTACTGCTGCATGTCTGACAGGTATCTCAACGGTTACTTTTTCTACCGTGTATAAGTAAAATAGAGAAAAGATTATAAAATATTTTATTTACTTTCATATTTTATCTCTCTCTCTTTTTACTTTTATTCTCTCTCATCTACTGACAATTTTTCATACAGAAATTTTCTCAAACAACCTACAGGCAATCTTCTTTCTCACGAATTCTCATGGCACCCAAGGACATAATTTTTGATGGAGCTACGTTTGTTCCTAATAACTTCTCTGCTATTCTTAGAAAGTCAGAAGCACCCTCTGAACTTCACTTCATTTAGAATTTCTTGCTAGTTCTGATATTGGGTATGCTCTGACTAAACCTGAAGTAGTCTCTGGTACTCAAGTACTGGAGTTCTGGAGAAGCGGTGTATAGGATGATGGTGGTGCTCAAGGGTCCCCAAGTATTATTTTTTCATCAGGGGAGGATGAGTATGTTGTGACATTGTCTATGGTTCGACAAGCACTGTAGCTACCTGAGAACTGTGCCTATTCTACTGTTGAAGATCTAGTTCTGCAAAATATGATGACCAGTCTGGGATATGAGAGGATATTGGCAAAGCTGGGCCAGTTGAAGAGATCTTTCATAAGGAGGGAATGGAGTTTCTTCTTTGATTGCATAACTAAAGCTTTTGCAAACAAATGTTCCAATTTTGATGCAATTCTCATATTCAGCCAACAAATCGGGTATGCTCTTATAAATCGAACTGGCTTTGACTATGCAAGTGTTGTTTTAGGTTTTATTGGGGACAGAATGAATGAAGATAGATCTACTTTTTATTTTGCTAGATTCTGTCAGCTTATCTATAGTTTCTATTGTGATAATAAGCCCCAAAATGCTGATGAATTAATTTCATCATTCAGAATAGATAAAAGAACTTTTACTGACTTATTATCTACTGATAATAAGAAGGCTGTGTTAAGACCCCTCTTAATTCCTTTATCTGTCAAACAAGCCTTAATAACCTATAATCCTGTTAAGTACACTATACTATATCTTGATGTTGAACCATCTGAACCTCATCCATCAGCACCTACCACCTGTACTCAACCACCACAAACTTCTCAACCTCAACCTTCAGATCCTACAGTGCAACCTTCATCTTCCAAACCTAAGAGGACTAGAAAGTACCTCAGACACAATAGAAGAGATGGAGATTCATTCTGCGAGATGAATCAGATGCTGAGGAACGGGTTCCTGTCTCAGAACCTGTTGTTCGAGAAGTTGAGAATGTCTCTTCTTAGGAGGATGTTGATATTGGGAGTTTCTAGGCCCCTAAAAAGGCTTAGAAAGCGTAATTCTGATGATACAACTCCTAAAGTCACCTTAAAAGCTAAAAGATTCAAAACACTAGCAAAAAGGCCTGAAGATTCTGGTAAAGGAATGGAAGCAGCAGCTAAGGAAGGGGATCAGGAATCTCTGATCTCACAAGACCCTGTTGAAGCTCACAATTCTCCTAGTGCTGATCCAGACCCTCATGCCACTCATCACTCTCCACTACATGAGCCAGAAACTACTCACATTCTTACACCTCCAGTATCTCCAGTAGATGCTGATAACCAGGGGCCAAGTGATGAAATTGACATACATAACTTAGAAGTGCCTCATGGTTTGTATCTAGAAGCTCCACCAACTCAAGTCACTCCACCAACAACACCAATTCCTGATGCTGATTTTAATCCAGAATTGCCTACAACACCTTCTCTGCATCTAGATACTGAAGATCAGATTTTAGGTGAGCATCAGAATATGGATGTTGATCAGAACTTAGTTAGAGATCAGCCCTTAGAGGATGATGTTGAAGCCTCCATAGCTTCTCATACTGTTCTTTTATCAGAGGATGCTGAAGATGTTGACTCTGTAAGTTCTGATGCTGCAAATGTTGATGCTACTAGTAATGCTGCTACAAATTTAGATGCTGATGCAGCTGGTCCTTCTGAACATGCACCTCTACAAGCTCCTTCAAAAGTTGAGATAGTCAAAAAGTTTCTTACAGGGGAAGCACCAGTACCTTGGAGTGAAACTCCTAGAGGACAGGAGTGGACTAAGGAGTGGAACACATTTATTTTTGTCCCTACTAAAAACATTCTTGCTGATCACTTGGCAAAAGCTGATGAGATGCAAGTAAAGGATGATTTCAAGACACAGCTAAGAGTTACTGCACTTAGTACAAGGCACCTTCAAGGTCAACACTCTGTAACTCAGGCCAAGGTGGACAAGATTCAAGAAACCTTAATGCAGCAAGATACAGTTGTCGAATTGGACAAGAAAAGGTTTTTCAAACCTTCCTTTGACAAAATTACCAACATTGAGAAAACCCAAGAGAAGCAACAGTCTCGAATTGATGAAATTTTGAAAAATCAAGCTTCTCAGCAGTCTCAACTCAATGAGATATAATCTTCAGTGGAATTGCTTCTCTCTCTTCTTTTACCTGTTGATGCCAAAAAGGGGGAGAAAGAAATTAAGTCCAAATGCAAATAGGCACTGAAGAAAATGGATGATGGTAATGACCTGGGAAACTCTGGAATGGGTGGAGGTCATGGTCAAGGAGGAGGTCTCTCATCAAGTAGAACTGGAACTACAAGTCATAGAACAAGTTCTGATACTGGGAGAAGAATAACTTCTGGTACTGGTAAAAGGATAAGTTCTGATGAACTTTTGGAACTTGATGAAGAAATTTCAAGACAGTTATTTCTTAAATAAAATCCAGGAATGGACTTTGAGAGTCTAATGGAAGAATAAGCTAGACTTAAGTTAGAAAAAGTCAACTCCAAAACTGAAGCTTCTGTTGTTAAAAAGAAACTTCCTACGGCTAAAGGCATTGTGATAAAAGAAAGGACAAATCATGTGGCAACTAAAGCCAAATCGCAATTGCAGATAGATCCAAAGTCCAAGGCCAAAGAAAAAGTTGGTGAACCTGTAAAGGTTTATATGCCTCCTATAGATGAAGAAATTTCTAATGAATATGCTAATCTTACTCTGACTTTAAGGAAGATTTCTAAGAAAACCTCTGACATGGCCCAAGTTGTTCAGAGTCAAGATATAGTTAGTTTTGATATAACAATGAAGTAAGCTCCTCTGACATAGCTCAAGTTGGCTTGATATCAGAAAATAAGTCAAAGGAAACCTCTGATATTGCTCATGTTAAATCCTCAAAGTTACTCCTACCAGGATTCACTAAAGCCAAACAGACTTAACCTTTGAAGACTGCAGCAAGTGGTTTTGAACCAAGAGTGGTTACTGGAAAGGAAACAAGAGATAAATCCGGATTGGGTAGTGCTGATGAAAGAAGAGTGCATAACACAACCAATGATCCAACTTCCTTAAGTGAACCAGGTATTGGAGCAATTCCTGAAAGATTGAATCAACTAGAATCTGTATAGATGGTCTACCATACCTTCTTGAAAGAACACACCTTGTTATATTTCATGACAGATGGAAGGGTTTATCATATAAGGGAAAATTCTATACCACTGAAGTATTTTGAGAAATTAGAACATGTTTTATTCTTACTTCAAGTGAAGGACAGATTACTAGAAAGTGTTGCAAATTATTTGAAGACTCAAATTCAGAGACAGAAGAAGCTTTATTATGTGAAGTCTGACAGCACATACTGTCCCAAGTACAGAGATCACAAGGGTGGTATTGTTGATATGAAGCCTAACAAAGATCATAACATATCTTGGTATTAAGGGACCTGAATTCAATCTAGAGTCTAACAAAGCCTATGTCATAAGACTAGATCAGGAGTTGAGAAAAGCAAAAATTAATGATCTCATATATGCTATCTTCCAATCTGGTGAAGATACTGCAGAGCTTAAAGATGCTAAAATGAGGATGATTGATGAACTCAGATATGCTGAGAGATGTTTGTTAAAGAAGTATCTGAGAACAACTCCTGATATCGAAGAGATCAGAAAGTGAAGCCAAGTCAAGATCTACAACTGCTCAAATTCTGATATATATACAGACTGAAGTTGTTATCAGAAGTTAAAGTTGGGAAAGCTTTAAGGACTATAAGTTTTAGTTATCTACTCAAATTCTCATGCATTTGTACTTAATGTTGTTAACATCATCAAATATTTGTTGAACTTGTATATTATGCTAATTTACAAGTTGGGGGAGATTGCTAGATATATTTGATAATGTCATGTCTAATATAATTTGTGTTTAGTTTTCAGATCTTACTTAAATAAGACAAATCAGTACTTAACTGGATATCAACACTTATACTGAAGACGGAACTTAAGTTATCAGTACTTAAGGTTCAGGAGATATTTATCAGGAGATAATATCAGGACTTAAATGAAACTTTCAGATAAGGAAGGCTGCTGATTGAAAGGAAATAAGATCAAGACAAATGCAAGAAGAGATATGCATGAAGAAGGAATTCTATGAAGAATAGAATACTTGGAAGAAAAGATAACTGATTGATATATTTTAGGAAGCAGAATTATATTCCATATCAATTAGTGATTATCTTGTAACTGTGTAATATATAAACACAGACATAGGGTTTACACTATAAGTGTTATCATTATCGAGAATATTATTCATTATAACCCTAGCACCTCTCGTGATATTTTGATCATCACTGAGAGAGGACAGTTCTACATTGTAATAGAGTTTAATAAAGTTTGTTTTCTATTACTTGTGTTCTTTGATATTCGATTTTATTGTGCTATACACTTTATTCAAGCCCCTTCTACAGTGTGTGTAACCTAACAGTTATTCTATCGGTCATAAATTAGGAAGATTATTAGGAATCAGGACAAATTCATGATTATAAGCAAACCTCATTGAATAATTATGTTAATTAAATTTTATAGCCTTCAACGGCTAACCATCCTAAGGGATAGCCAGTAAAAGGGTAGCCCGTTAACTGATGAGGTTTCTGTAATATTTTTTATGAGATTTCCATAGTATTTAGTGTAACACCCTAGTCTCACATTAAAGATATTTAAGATTTTTCTTCTATATATCAGGCAAAATATTATTACTATGTGTACCAACCCTGTGGTTGGCTTGTTGTTTACCCATGTCGACTGCATTTGGGCCAGTAGTATTTGACTAATTTTTGACACAAAATCATGACTTGAACTAGTTTTTGAAAAATGCTCCAGATTTGACCCAGGTTATCCCTTTTGGTATCAGAGCTAACTCACGAAAGTTTGATTCGTCAAGTTTCCAGAGGTACGGATACGAAGGCTGGTGGTATTCTCCTTCAATAGATAGAGAGCTGGAGGCGGGGACATGAAGCCAGCTGATATTATTTCATAATTAATTGCTAGATAGGAACAATCATGATCTGAAAATGACGTCATGAGTTTAAGTAGGGGAGTTTGAACACCCAATTCCTACATCAGGGAGATTTGGGACATTTATTCTATATATAAGGAAAAATGTTACTATTCTATGAACAAAAAAAAATCATGATCATTTGGGGTCCTGTGGTGGGCTTATTCTTATCCACGTTCGTTGCATTTGGGCCAGTAGTCTTCCACTTATTTCAGACTCGGAAACGGGGCTTGATCCGGTTTCCTTAAAAATATCGGGATTTTATTCGGGTTGTCATAGTTAGAGTTGTGGTTATTCATTCAAAAGTCATGTTGACTTGATACATAAACTAGAATAGTGTAGCTCATTATAAACATATGATGCCATGTAATTCTGACTAAGTGAAGTGAGTTATCAAGTGGTAAGTGAAGTTACAGATTAATGGCTAACGACATCGATCCATTAACGGTAATCAATCACTCTCAATGGCTAAGAAAATTCGAATAGCAATTGACAATGACTTGATAATGGTCAAATTCTTATTTTGACACAGTAAATGGGTTGATTTGAATCTCGAGAAGGATTTTGACAAAGTACATGGGTTGATTAGAATCTCGGCAAGAAAAATGGGAGTTAAGACATAATTTGCATGTGACCTAATCTAGATTCTCAAGAAGAATAAACATTCTATTTCAATGCATGCCAAATTGTAAGGATTTTCAAAGAGTTATATCACGAAAAAATTCAGCCTAATTTGTCGAGACTCACGAGAAAGAATGTAGAAGTAATTTTACTCGATCTAGAAGATTGTGCTATTTTTTCAAGAAAGGATTGTAACCTCGTGAAATAGAAACCAAGTAGTAGCAATAGCATCTTTTAGGAAAATTTTTTTAGAGCATTCATTTTAGAGAGAATTATCTTTACAGGAAAACTGAAAATGCAACCTATAATTTACATAGATTATTTCTTCGATGATATATTTTCTTTATTTTTGTTCATAAGCAATAAGTTTTTATCCCAAAATAGTAAAAATATTTGTGTTTATCCTAAATTTGTGTGTGACTTATAGATTTCTTCTTCATTATCTACAATAGCGGCTCCATCAACATGTTGTCCATCAACTTATATATGAACCATTGTAATGTAGGGTTAAGGTTAGAGAACAGATAAAATGTCTGGACCCTTGAGACCATTGAGTGTGTGCGTAACATTCTCTTAATGGGTCCTCCTGTGTCTAGAAACTTTTAAAGATTAACTATCAAGCCGAAATTAACCATGTTAATTTCGTCATCCTTTATACTATTACAATTTATTTTAAATAACTTTTTTCATATCATTTTTCTTTTCAAAAAATAAAGATGTACTACTAATAATTGAATCAAATCAAAAACTTTAATTAACCGGTGAGAATTTTATAAATTATTTTATTTAACAGTTGAGAATTTTATAAATTAATTTTGCGCACCGTAAATTTTCAGAAATATATCGAATTATATAATAATTGTTATCTTAAAAATGTCAATAAAAAAATTGACAAGCATTCACAAATGTTTAAAA
Source organism: Apium graveolens (assembly GCF_009905375.1). Classification (NCBI taxonomy): domain Eukaryota; kingdom Viridiplantae; phylum Streptophyta; class Magnoliopsida; order Apiales; family Apiaceae; genus Apium; species Apium graveolens. The sequence goes on along the minus strand of NC_133657.1, from coordinate 150,432,781 downwards.
CTTGTTCTAACATTATTAAATTACAAAATAAGAACTCTAATATTTATTTTCATATGTACAAATGTTAGGGACAAATGAAAATTTTATTTTATTCTATAAAAAAATGAAAAGTGTTATAATTATAAGTTGTAAGATAATTATTTGCCCATTTATGCTCACGTTGTGTTACAAATTTCTAAATATTTGTTTTTTAAACTTATACTTTTTTATAGATTTTTTATTATTTTTTGTTAGTGCTTTTCTTTCATTACTTTCATAAGTTGAAATTACAAGCATTTTAATATTTGACCATTTTATGATAAGATAAATGTACAATTATTTATTTATCATATTAAAACATAACATATCTCAATATCAATTTTGTTTAAATAAAATAATTTGGTGAGCAAATTATATCGTGTGTTAGTGTAAGAAAATATAAACTTATAACTTACGAAATGGGTTGCATGTCATATATATACATATATATATATTGATAAATCAATGTTAGTTGTAACATATAACCAAGTCCACTCTACAAAATATGAAAAAATAATTGAACTACTTTATATTTTAAAAATATAAAGATTTTATGTAGTTTATAAAAAATAGCTGGCATAGTCTAAAAATTAATATAAATATTTAAAAAATAGCTAAAGAATCTCAAAATACAATTAAAAATTCCTGAGAGAATTATATAGTTTCCATTCTTTAAACTATTTTATAGTATATCACATATTAGTGTAAAAATTATTACATGTTCTTTTTAATTTGATTATTTATGAAATTCTTAAATACTTAAATAATAATGAACCATTCTTTAAAAAATTGAACACCAACTAAAACTCTAAAGAAATTCACACTTTCTACAACTTCATCAATTATTAAATAAAAATTTGGCAACAATAATATATTATTACAATGTAAAATCCTGTATTATATATTTCTTTTATCTAGAAAAGCTAATGATACAAATAGAAGTTCAAATTTATGTAAAGAAATAATCTTAATGGAAATGTTTGTGTGCAGTTGACATAAAATCACTAGAATGACAACAATATTTCTGAATTTATTTCATTCAACCATTTAAGTGTAGACTTTTCATTTTTTTATAGGTGGCTAAATAATTGCCTATTAGTAAACATGCTTAAAAAATGATGTTGTTGGATTAAAGATGTTTGGACAAGGCTACACACATCTAGAAAGACACATAAGTTGTGATCCTGTTATTGTAGGTGACTGTGAGAATGTTAAAAGGATTCTTAGATCTTAAGTTAATTGGGAGGGATGAATACAGTTAAACAATTAAATTGTTTTAAACAACTCAAAATAATTAACAATTTTTATATTAATGAATAAAAACTGATTACTATAATCTCTCAAAGATGAAATTAAAGAAACAACTAAAATTTATTCTTCTTGCATATGAGAAAACTATTAGTACATCAATATTACTATTCTTCTTGCATATCAGAAAACTATTAGTACATCAATATTACTAGTTTGCCTGACATGACTTGTGATCACATTAGTGGTACAATTAATTTATTTACCATGGAAATAAAAAAAATTGATGATACAGGGGATCAAAGCACAACAATCAATTTATATATCATTAAAATAAAAAAGACCATGACATAGGAGATCAATTGACAATGTAGACATGGTATTCTTAAGGAGTCTAAACACCGTATTTGTGTTACTTGCACATGTTACAATGAACTCCACATTGCAATTTCATTAAAAAAATAACCTATCATAAAGGTTTTCAAAGATTGAAACTGCCCAGTTACTAAGTACATCCACAATACTTAATGGCATGCTTTTCATTGGCTTGTAATTGAACCGGAAATAACTATGTATACATACATAGAAAGAATGGACACAATCAAGCTATTTTTAAATTATTGTAATCTAAAACTATAACATTGCCTACAACATTATTAAGGTCAAGTAAAATATAAAATATTCAGTTACCTAATGGCTGACGAGCCATACCCATCTATATATTTATAAGTAGTTCTCCATGTCCTCTCAATACTTGGAATTATATTGTCAATTCAACATCCTGCAAAAAATTTATGATTTAACAACTTGTAAGACTCTTATTAGGAAAGATTAAAATAAAAATTTATGTATATAAAATAGCTAATTAACTCACTATATTTTCTAATAGTGCACGCGTTATCATAGAACAGTTGTTAAAATAAATTTCAAGAATGGCAAACTTAATTAAGTAAAGATAAAAAGTTATGATAAACGTTGCTAGGGATGGGAAGACTTGTAAACATTAATTATCATGAAATAACATAAGATCAGTATTATAAAATTTATGATGCTTAGTCTTAGAATCAGCCGACACGATTATTGATGTAAACAACAACAATTCTACATCATCAATAAGAGACTGCATCATTAAATAGCTTGCTAACATGTTTCCAGAAATAGAATATATTTTTTTTCCAGAAATAGAAAAAAAACTTAAGTAATTGGAGAAATAAACATTAAGTCTCATGAAACAAGTCTAAAATTAGGTATCAACTCTAGATGGATAAAAATACAGAGCAATGTCATCTCTTCTAGGGCCTGCATACTTGAAGATTCTTTGATACCATTGAGCAAGAGTAAGTAAGGTGAAAACAAGTTTTGAGTTCATATTCTTCTAAAAGTCATAGTCCTTTCCAGATACTTTGGGGTATGGATCAACTCAAATTTCTGCAAACAACATCATGCCACACCCGTCTAACTCAATGATGCCATTACACAAAATAAGAAACACACTTAGCATCCATGCTCAATCACTTATGTTAGATAGAAAACAAGCATATGAGGAAGTAAAAATATAAAAATTTCTTTAGGTTCACCCCTAACTCAACTTCAAGAAGCACAAAACTACTTGCAGCATAACTCTATATGCAAAAATGATGGATTGGTTTGGTTTGCATCTAGCCTTTGTTATCATCTCACAGACTCACGGCTCACGCGATTAAAACCACTTTATGATTTCAATACTTACTCATCGATGTACCTCTTCAATCATTATACTGTCTCTCAACATTTACCTGGAGCTCCTGAAAAAATATAATGCTAAAAGATTTACTAGTACACTAGTTCTCAGATTATTTACTTTTGAATATTTGTACACTATTACATTAAATGAAAAATAATTCTTTTAAATACTAGCTAACCACACAAAATATAGCGCATAAATATCCACTATACTAGTGTTCACTTGCAAGAGACTCTTCTGCCATGAACTTATTCTAAAGTTTTATTTATTTACTTGCATAAATTTCAAAAATATGCAGAAAAATATAAGAATAACTCTGCAAAATTAACAAGAAATTCAGTCTCTAAAATTCATCACTAGTATTTTCCTCTACTTAATTGCAATCGCTTGTTCTGCCAGAAGATACTAAGATATTTACATTTGTTCTATTGCCCCATAAAGATCTTAGCTCACAACTTAATAACAAAGGATATTATGAAAATGATCATAGGTATTATCAGTTATATATTATTTTGGGGCTTTATTGCTCCCTTTTATACAATATTTGAATTGTACATTATTCTCAGAAATTGGGGAACGTTAATATCCTTTGTATAGTATTTTGAACTATATGGCATCTTGAAATCATATCCCATAAACATTTTTGGTGGCTATACTAATAAATAATATTGAATTTCAAACTTAATAAGTTGTGAATATATTTATTCTAGAGTGGGATACTTATTGAGCATTATTATGCTAATTCTTGCTTTATTTATTAAACCTTTCAGTAGCGGAAGAATATAGTCAATTATTCTACACTACAATGAACGGAAGTAAAAGATTCAACCCTGAGGTAGCCAATTCAGAATGGTTAATGCAGAAGACAGTTGTATAGATTTAAGTCAAGAATGTTAAAGCTGGTATTCAAGTCTAGTTGTTTATTCCGTACCCTCGTAAAATTAAGTTTAGCTGTTAATATAACTTCAGGTAGAGGGTGTAATTAATAGTGTGAGATCCTGGATATTAAATTTGGTTTGTATTAGGTAATGTTACTTTTGAAAATCATTTTAAGGCTCTAACTTGTGTGTGTAAGAGATTGGGGTTATTTGGTGTTGTATTATTGAATTGTTGAGTTAATGCATGTAATATATGTTTAGACGGTTGCATAGAGACTCAAATCTCTTACCCCGGATTTGGAGGTGTTATACTGGTGGTGTTGTACTCCATGTCCCTAATTTTCCTCCAAATCTACTGGTACTTGCTACTTCTGCACCAACATTTACTACAACAAACGACTTTACAGTTGAAGCTATAGCTGATTCATCACTGGCACTTATGGTTTTTGATACAGGGGGGATCTGTGAAATCTCTAGATTAAATGTTGAGATTGACGATGGTATAGCATAATCATTTCCCGTCAACTCCACTCTCACATCAAATTTATTATGATTTACATTACTGACGTGTCACCAACAAACTCAGCCTCATCACCTAAATTTATGGAACTATTACCAGCAAAATATCAATTCCAACTAAATCATTTTCAGCCTCAACAATATGCATTTGCTTTTGAGGGAAATTGACACATTCACCTCCTCCTTTATGGCCAAATTTCATAGATTTCTTTTGTATTTCATTTTCTATTTCTCACATAGCTTTAATTAGAAAATCTTGAAATACTCAATGATTGAACTTATCATGTGAAACCCTTACACTATTACTCGTAACAGAATCAATATAACTCATATCTTCAGTTATCACTCCCTTGATAACCAAATATATATGCTCCAACAATTGAATCTGCCAAAAAATAAGAACAATAAAAATAGGAAATTATATAAGAAAAAATCTCGGTAAACACATAATTGACCAATGATATGAATTGAAAATTACCACAAACAAGTGTGAACCACTAACACGTATATGAAACAAACAAGTAGTACGTGCATACCATTGATTCCGGTGAGTTTCAAAAAATCCGGCAACAAAGGCAAATCGTGTCCTGTTATATTCGTGTTTTCATCATAGTAAACACTTTTTTATCAATTACTACTACAGCTACAATTAAGACTGTTTCAACCTTCATCCTGACCACACACCTTACATCTAACATTTCGACACAAAGGTCGCTACTTAAACATTAGAAATCCAAGAGTGTACCGTGACCCGAATCCATTAACAAGAAGCCAATAACATATAACAAAACGTAGCTCACAAATTATTCATCAAATCTACCAGTAAAAATCATACAAATGACATATAAATTGTAATACAAAACGAAACTAGAAAACTAAAACAGATCGGAAACAATTTAAAATAAGATATAAATTTGAGATAAAGACAAACAAAAGAAATAATTAGATTTTAGCAAACCTATAAATAAGAAAAAAACGTAAAATATATGTAATTAACTTGAAGATGAAGAATCTTGATGACGAAGAATCTTGATAGATCGGGAGGAGATGAGTGCGAATAGGAAAAGAGTAGTCGACGAAGGGGCTCGCCGGAGTATGACTAGACGGCGGCCGATCAGAGAACGCCGGTGGCGATGTCGTGGGGGGGCTGTAGTCGAGGACATAGATGGAGAGAGAGAGGGGGGTGAGAGAGGGAGATGGAGGGGGGAGGGAGCTGGAAAAAAAACAAGTGCGGCTTAACGGATAAGGGGGTCGCGTAGGTCAGGGGTGGGGGGTTTTATACTTATATGATTTTGTTTTATTTTTGTTTATAAATATTTTTTATAAAATATAACTTCAATCGTTGGATTGTTATGATAGTAGTTAAATTTGATATGTTAGATATAACTCACGCGGATGGCTGACATGGCACTAAATATAACTGTATTCAGTCAAATTTAGGAGTGTTAATTTAATATTATTAATATTATTATATAATTTGTTACCTTTTATAGGACATATAATATTAATTAATATTTTCCTTACAAATATTATAATACTCTAAATATTAAAGTTTATTTTTGAGAACTCATTATTTTAAGAAAATTTTGAATTCATGATTTTGATCAATTTTAAAATAATCAAGGAATAACAATTAAAAATTATTCATATTTTGCATATAACATTTTCTTTTAACCGTTTTAACATTTGTACAATTGGATTGTTCGATATTTATTTAATATTTTAGATTTAGTATGGACAATGCACTAGTAAAAAGTACAGGTCAAACTACTAGCTAATTATTAAAATAGCAAACCTATTACATTTAATTTTTTCTCAACTTTTAATCTTATCACTAAAATATATAGATCTTAATATCCTTAAATTTGGATCATTTATAAACAATTTTTAAAAAATCGAAACATCGGTATGGGACTAAACACTAGTATGAATTATTGGTCAACCTACTAGTTGACTGTTAAAATAGCAAACCAAATAAATTTATTTTTTCTAAAATTTATATCATATCACTAATATATATAGATCTTCAAATTCTTATGGTTGGATAATTCATAAATTATTTTGAAAAAACCATGCCATCAATATGGGTCTAAAGAGTATTAAGAAGTACTGGTCAAACTACTAGTTGACTGTTAAAATAGCAAACCAAATAAATTTATTTTTCCCAAAATTTTTATCATATCACTTATATATGTAGATCTTCATATCCTTATTTTTGGATCATTGACAAATTTTTTCGAAAAAAATGAAACATTAATATACGACTAAACACTATTAAGAAATATTGGTCAAACTACTAGTTGACTGTTAAAATTTTGTGTAAATTTTATTCTATATTTTTTCAGAAATTTTTTTCCATTTTTAAAATTTGATTTCGACCAAAATCGATTGAATTTAGTACAAAATTCGTTGGCAGAAAATTTCCCTCCATTTTTTGGCAAGGCTAATTTCGACAGAATGCGGTTGAATTTAGGAGCACGGCTAAACTCAACCGTATACGGTTGCAAATAAATTTGGTTGTATTTATTCGGTTCTAATAAGTAAGGCTAAATTCGACGGAATGTGGTTGAATTTAGGAGCACGGCTAAACTCAACCGTATACGGTTGCATACAATTACGATTATATTTATTCGGTTGTAATTAGTACTAAATTTGACAGCATAAATACGTTCATATATAAATACGACTGCATGCGGTTGAATTTAGCCGTGCCATTAAATTCAACCGAAAATGGTTGAATTTGATGTCGGTTGTATATGTGCGGTTGTATTTAGGCTTGTTTTCTTGTACTGTTGCTTTATCTGTCTTCACTGGCAACATCATTTTGTGTTAACTGTACAAAAAATTGTTTTAGCAGTACAAAAAGATGTTTCAAATTAATGGAGTAAGTAAGTTAGTATATTACTACTTTTTTTGTGTTTTAAGTATACTAAGTTCACAGATACTTAAGCCTAAGTAAATTCCTTATATTAATGGAATCAATAAAATGCAACTTTATCACTTATGAACGAGAAATATGATATTTTTAGCCTTGGGGATAATAATGTGGGAGTTGTTAACACTAAGTAGGCCATGACATGGTACACTCTCAGCTCCTGAGAAGGTAAGTTGTATACATCATCTGTATATTCTCTGTGATTAACATCTATGCTTCATTTGCATTTAGTCTGATCCTGACTTTGTTTTATCTACATAGATTATTTCCAATATTGCACATGAGGGCTCATGACTACAAATCCCTGTAGGTCAACTTGAGGGCTAGTAGAAGGTCTCCGCATTAGATCATATTTATCAGTTTTATCTTAATATTGTAGTGCTATTTTGGAAAAATTAACTTTATTCGGTTTACATAAATTGCTGGGCAGAAGTGCATGAAGCCAACTTTAAGATCATAACCTTGTACCATAAATCCATAGAGTTCAACTCTGTACAAGGTATGAGGGTTTTCTCCATCTTGGACCAAAGTATTTGTCCAAGAGATAATGATAACTTTACTTAATGGGAGAGAAATTAATAAAATGTGAGAATAAAGAGAGGGAAAAAGATACAATGGAAACACCTATGGACAACACTTACTATAACTTTTATTAATAGTAGTATTAGGCACCTCAGATGACAAATGTGTGGGTTCCATGCCCTATTTATAAAAATGTATTTCGATCTTAAAATACTTACATGAGATGTTGACTCCAAACATTTTTGACCATGAAGTGAATGACTCAGAATTGCATGTGAAAAGTGTTCCATTACAAATATTCAAATTATTCATTGATCTTAATATAGATCCCAAGGTTTGAACATCCATCCTTTAGGGAAAACATTTGAAATTGCTAGGGAGGCATTGTCATTGTTAAATCCCCTTTCAACTGATACTATTTTTTGATGGTTTCTTTTTGTATAGTAATCAGAACTGGATTTTGAAAAGTTTGACTGGGTGACTACTACCTCCTGGTTTTGCATTTTTGGGCTATCAATTTCTAATTTTGACATAGGTCTCTGAGGAACTAAAATGGTTGGGTTTTGAAACCTGACTGTTTGTATAGTTTGAAAGGGAGTATTTGTAGGTTGGCTGGAAGAAGTGTTTTGTTGGGTAACTTTAGTTGATTTTTCTGAAGAGCTTTGGGAGGTTGTTGAGGGATTTTGGATGTTGAGGCCATGGGCTTTGATGGTTTGAAGGGCTAGAAATAATTTATTGTCTTCTTCATCTACAATTACCTTATCGATCCAGGATATGATCGGTTTTCCTGAAGAAGTACTCGCTTTGCTTTATTGAGTGACCGGGAGTTGTCCGGGAAAGGCTAGGGGTTTTCCCCCACCTCTGCCTTTTCGAGGCATGAGACTATCTGTTTTGTAGAAACTCACGGGTCAGGAAATCAGGGACACAGTTCATATCTCCCTTAATATGGTCAATATCAAAATAAAAAATGCTTAATAATGCTTGCCATCTGGCGAAAATTTGTTTTGATGCAATATTTTGGACATCTTTTTGTAAAATCTCTTTTGCTGATTTAAAATCGACTCTAAGGAGAAATTTTTGATTTAATAAATCACTCTGAAATTTTGTAATACATAAAACAATTGAAAGCATTCCTTTTTTATAGTAAAATAATTTCTTTGACAATCATTCCAATGTGTAGATGTAAACTGTACTATTTGTTCTTTACCATTGACTACTTGTTTTAGTATACCACCATACCCTAAATCAGAAGCATCTGTTTCAACTACTTTAGAAGCATTTGGATTAGCAAGGTGTAGACAAGGGATTTCTAGAACCTGAGCTTTGATTTGTCGAATAATTTCGGTATGTTCAGATGACCAAGGGATGAGGTTAGTTTTAAGACGGTCATGTAAGGGCTTTTTTGGAATTTGCTAGATGCAGTTTTGATTCCAAATGGAAGGACATTCCATTCATACTTTCTGAATGGGACCGTAAAAGCGGTTTTATATCTATCTTTTGGGTGGATTTGAATATTCCAAAATCCTGATTTTAAATCAAATTTGGAGAATATTACCGAAGATCTTAGTTTTGTAAAAGTTCTTTTTTATTAGGTATAGGGTATCGTACCCATCTTAAGGCTTTATTTAGAGGCTTATAATTGATAGCCTTGGTGTCCCTCTCTCAATTTCAGCATTTTTGTTTTTATAGAAAGCTGCACAGGACCACGGGGATCTGGATTTTGATATGATTCCTTTGGATTCGAGATCGGTGATTTCTTTTCGGCAATGTTGTTCTAGGTCGGAGTTGATTTGGATAGGTCTCGCTTTTGTTGGTATTTCCTTCTCATCAAAATATTTTTCATAAGGTAAATCAATCATATGTTATTTTCTATGCCAAAATGCATTTCTATTTGGTTTAGTAATTTTAAGATTTTCTCTTTAATAATTGTATTTATTTGCCTTGTATTAAGGTATTTATCTCGTTATTATATATAGAATATGCCTTTATTGTATTGAGGTTCCTTGTTTTGGGGTTTTCAAGAAATGGAAAGGTAAGTTTGGTGTCATGGGTTTTGAAAGTAATACCTTCGTAGGTGACAGAATAGGGGGTTATAAAATTGAAGAAAGGTGTACCTAATATGACAAGATGATGTATGCCTTTAACTAGGAGAAAAGATGTCTTAATTTAGAAGGTTTGAGTTATTAGCGGCAGTTAATTTTTCGTTGGTATGTTGATGAAATCTTTTGGTATTATTTCTTCTTTAATGCAATTCAAATTTGCTCATGTATCGAATAAGGCAATGGTATCTAAGATAAATTCATCTGAGAAGATAACTTTGACTTTTATGAGATATTTTTGTTGGTATGTTTTTGTTCAATATTTTTCTCTTCTACTTCACGAACTAGAAGGACATTTAAAGCTTTAGAATCTATCTTCTGTTGTTCTTTAAGGATTTTCAATTATTCTTTGATTTCTTTGATTTCTTGGTGTAGGTCTTGTATTGTTGGAACGGATTTCTGGTTGGGTTTATGTTGTTTTAATATTATGGTCAAGTCATATGTAGTTTTTATTGATGGGAGAATATAAGGTTTTTGTTCTGGTTTGGGTTCAATTGGTCGTTGGAGTAATTTTTCTAACAGCTCTTTTCTTATTTGGGGATCAATTATCTTTTCTATAATTTCGAGAGAATGTTCCTCATTTCTGGTGAGGACGTTGATTCGTCTGTCTTCAGAGGAGGAATTGTGAGAGGAAGATGAGCTTGTTGGAATCTCATCTATTTGAAGAGGTTCTTCATTTCCAGACATTTCAGATTTCTCAGAGTCGAAAGATTCAAGGAGTAAAGCCGAGATTTTGTTGGATAGGCTTTCTTCTATGTTTAACTCTTGTATTTTCCTATTAAGTCTACAAAATCTAGATATATGACCCTTTTTTCCGCATTTGTAACAAGTTATATCTTTATTGGTTGGTTTAGTAAATTTATTTTTGTTGAAAGGTTTTTTGTTGTAGGAAGGTTTATTGTTATTATTAAAGGAAGCTTTATTATAGAACGGTTCTGCTGATTTTTTGTAGAAATGTTTAGATTTTGTGAAAGACCTTTTCTGATAAGGTCTTTGATATGGGTTGCATTCGCCATCACATTTTGTTTTTGAATAGCTTTTGTTGGGATTATAGTCAAATTGTTGACAGAAAGTACCTAATTCCAACTTTGTTCTTTTCATTTCCCATTTGAGATGTCTTTGAAGTTTTAAATCTTGACAAATCTTTAGGCCTTCTCATTGTGTTTGGCTTATGAGTTGGCCATATGTCAGGTTTTTGTAAGGTATCGGGCTTCCGTGTTCAGTTATTAAAGAAGTTCTAACTCTTTCACCGAGTAAGGTTGGAAGTCCGGCTAAGAATTTTTCCTTCCAATTTGCATGGTTCGAGTCTTCTCTAAGCATGACTCTGGTAAGGAAAGTAGTTTATATCTTTGGAAATCACTAAGTTTTTTACATTTCAAATTATGTAAAAGCTCAGCATTCTTATCTCTCAGGTGAGAAGGGTCACCAATGAAGTGGTGTGTTATGACTAAAATAAGTTATGCTACTGCTCCTTTGATAGGGTTTCCTTGTTCATCTGAAATGGGTTTTCCCTCTTCATCTTCTCTAATGGAATTTAAGATTTCAAGATGATTTTCAGGGGTAAGGTGATACTCCCACCAACCTTTTAATTGGCCAGAGAACCCTGCTATGATTAATTCAGCTATAGCTTTATCTGGGGTTCCTATTTGGGTTGTATAAGCATTGGCTGCCATGGTCAATTGTTGTAAATGATTTAAAATGTTATATTCAGACATTCCGTCTATATTCCATTCATAAACAAAGGATGCATTGAATTTAGACCGGGTAAAATTTCAGGTCTATTTTCAATTCCAATGTCTGGGGCTGTAAATTTTGGAATCATTTGTCGGAGGCCATGAACTTGGGGTATTTCATTTGTGAAAGCATCTTCATCTGAGTCATGATGTATGATATTCAGTTATTTAGATGAAACACTGTCACCACCTATTTTGGTTGTGGCAGAGGAGGCTTCAAGTCTGCTAAGATGGTATTTAATGGCTTTAACGAATTCTAGTCTATTTGTTTGAATTCGTTGTTGGCTTTGTCTAGAAACTTGGTATGGTTTAAAGATGGGTTCTTGGTTATTAATACTTTTGGTGAAATCTATTGTTTTTTGAATTCGGTCTTCTATTCGGTTTAGTTGACTTCCTATGCTATTTAGGCGGGTGTTTGTGTAATTAACAGCAAGGATTGTATTCCTAGTATTTTTAGTATGTCATCATCTGGTCTCTTGATGGGGTGTGCCTCAATTTTTTCACTATAAACTGTTAGTGTAACATTTCTAAAAGGTGGGTGGTGTGATTCTATTGTTCCGCTACTTGTTTCCCATTGTTTCTATTTTTGGCTCATGCTACGAGTGATGGGGTTTAGGTAATTTATGAATGTGAAGAATAAATTTTGGTCAGAGGAGTAAATTTCCAACCAATCAAAGAATAACATTTGGATTTTGTTTTGGTTGAGAAATTCATAATAAATTTCTTGAAGTTGTGTCTTTTGTTCTTTGAAGTTGGTAAAAAACCAATTTCTTTTTTCAGTATTTTAGGGAGAGTAGAACTCTTCACGAAGAAAAGTTTTATTGATTTGAAATTCTATTTCAATCACATTTAGCTCACTTGGCATTCCCATATTCTCAGTTATAGCAGAGAAGATTGGGGATGTTGGTGATGAAGGGGAAACCATGTTTTGGTTTGGTGGTAATTGACTTTGTTTATAGAAACGGTGAGGTATATTGGAAGAATAATGCACACCACCCATAGAGGTATTGGGTGTATCTGATGTAGAGTATCTTGCTCTTGAGGAAGTGTTAATGATAGAAGGGATTTGAAAAATCCTTCCTAAATTTAAGGTTCTTGAGGAAGCATTAGAATATCGAGAACTAATAAAAGGGGCTCGGGATGATCGATCAAAAGCAAGAGTGACTCTTCCATTATCATCTTGGTGAACTTGGTGTATTTGTGTGTTTGGTTATAATCTTTCCGGTAATCTAGGGCGAGCTACTCCTTCTAAAACCCATTCAGTGGGAAGGGAAATGTCATGCCATTTTATGGATCAAGGAATGACTGTGTTAGACCTTGAAAGGTCAGTTTGAAAAAGGATGGTTTCTCCTTTGACAAAAGCATTTTTATGCCCATCATCACCAATGGACATTATTGCTTTGTAATGAATTCAAAAGATTAAAGCAACCGGAATTGATCCTTCTAACATTTTATAGTTGTGAGTTTTAACTTTGAGTGTCATGCTATGGATAACATTCCTGTCTTTAAGAAAAATGGATAAATTTGGATAGCAACTAAAAGAGATGGGTCCCTTACATAGACTTGATTCTATGGAACTTAACAGAGAGTCATTGAACTAAGAAATCTAACATCTCTTAAAAAGGCTAATATTGAGGTGTCTAATCCTTCTTTGGTTAAGGGCTTAATTCCTACTTGGACTAAACTTATATGGATGTAATTGTATGATTTTGCTAGTTTTTCTAGGGAACTTTTGGTGAAAAGGTGAATTGTTTCGAATGATTTTGATAGGTGTATGTCCCTTTCTTCGATTTTGATGGAAGAACTTGAACTATACCATTTTGTATCATAAACTTGGCTTTTTGGGATTTTTGGGATGTCCCAACCCTCTATTTCTTTTTGGAGGTTTTTGAGGTTAGTTTCCTCACTATGTGTAATATTTCTTGAGTCTGACGTACTAGTGGAAGAGTTTGAAAAAGATGTAGTTCTGTAGAATACAGAATCCATATTCTAGGTTCAAAAAAGACGTAGACTAAGCTTTTGCTTACAATCCTAGAGAAAACGGGTTTACTGCCTCCTATATATATATTTATATATATGTATGTATGTATGTATGTGTGTATCAGCTGGTAAGCTAAAAAATAAATCACCTTTTACAATTGATATATTTTCATTCTTTTTATTCATAAGCAATAAGTTTGTGTCCCAAAATAGTAAAAAGATTTGATTTGTATTCAAACCCCCTTTTACAAATTACCATAGTTAATTATTGGATTATAACATTCCTTTTACACAAATAATTTGACATAAAAATACCATGTTGGGTTTCTTTTGGAGTACAATCTCCTTAAAGAATTATAAAGCCCATTTTAATTCCAGCTGATAATGCTAAGCGAGAACTTACACGGGTACTCGGCTCCTGTACATTTTTTAAGAACAAAATATTATTTTGGCTTACTTGTTTAATGCTCAAGTTCACATCTTCATCAATGTCCAATATGACTTTAGTGGTAAGGCCTATTTGGTTATCCAAGCCTAATCCTCCATGAGTTATGTATTTTTTGCATTTTATGAAACTTAGGATTTCTCCCACATTTGTAGGCGAGATTCCTTGCACTTGTGTTTTATATATTATTTATCCTTGTAATCCCGCTTTTTTAACTATTTTTGAATCCATTATGTCCAAAAGCCCCTCTGTTGCCAACTACCTCCAGCTGTGATTACTTTGTTGAGCCTCGTCCAGGGCCCATATGGTTCTAGTATATATGTATCTGATGTTTCAAACACTTTACTAAATAATTTTTAGAGCCTAACATTCCATAAATGAAACAAAATTTAGGGATGTTCTAATACTTGATTGATATACCATACCAATCTTTTGTTGCCTTGTTGATCTTCACTCTTAATTTAAAAGATGTTGTAATATCCATAGTGACTTAATATTTATAGTGACTCTGACTAGAAAGTAATATCTCCAAGGAACTTCAACAAACTTGCTCAAACATGAAGATTATACCTCTCAATATTATTTCCAAACTCTATGATTATTTTTTTGGTCATCAAGCCAACTTTAAGATCATAAAATTGGACCCATAAATACATATAGTTCAACTAGAGTGTACCAGGTAGGGCTGGGTCCATCTTGGACCAAAGTATTTGTTGAAGAGATAATGATAACCTTACTTAATGATATAGATATTAACAAAATGAGTGAATAAAAAGAGGAAAAAAAGACAATCAAAATAGGTCACACAACTTCACTTACTATAACTTTTATTAATAATAGTATTACTCACCTCATATGGCTTTGTTGAGCCATGTCGTCTAATTGAAGCTGAAAAATGTCATATTTTTTATTTTACAAAAAGATTTAAACATGGAACTCTCTTAATGTGATATTTCAAAACATATTAAACTACACTACAAATCAAATAAATTTGATTTGATTTTGAAATCTATCAAAGTCGATAATATTTTCTAATACCCTCAAATATTTAACAAATTATTGATAATGAATGTGTGAAATCTTAAGGTTTTAATAGACTATTTTTGAAATTTGAGTCCAATATCTTTAGATTTGAATGAATTGGTTAAATTTATTTTTATTTCATTTTTAAAAATTCAAATGGAAAAAAATAAAATTTTAAGATATTATTTAAAATCCAATTGATCCTCAAAATTTTTAAAATATTAAACTAATATAATTACATACAATTTTAAAAGATTTTACAAATTTATTGTGGATTACACCCCTTTAATATAAATTGAATACTCCAATTTTTCTATATCCAAGTAACTCTTACATATTTAATTTTTCATTAATTTATATTTATATTTTAATTTTATTTCATTTTAATTATAATTTATATTTTTTATTTTAATTTTATTTCTATTTGAGCATTATTCATATTTTAATTTATTTTATTTTATTTTAATTTATATTTATATTTATTTGAGCACTATTTATATTTTATGTTATTTTAATTTTAATTTATATTTTTATTTCATTAATTTATATTTTATACTTTAATTTTATTTAATTTTAATTTATATTTTTCCTTTTAATTTTTTTTCTAATGTAAGCACTATTCATATAGATACATATTAAAATTTGAATTTCACATATTATATTTTTATATCATTTATTTAACAAATATTCTTTTTGGGTATCAAAGAGTGTAGATAAGTGATATTTTTTGTGTTAATAGGCTAAAAATGGCAATATTATGATTTTGTTACATGTTTTGTATCATTTTTACCTAAACTAGTTATTTGTAATAATATTTGTGGTGTTTGTTAAAAGTCTTAAGAAAAAAAATTGAGTAAAAATATCAATATAAAATGTTGCAATCCATGATCTTACAATAATGTTGTCTTTTTATAACTAAAACTTTTATTACTTATCCTCGATTTAAAAGTTACAATATATCATGTGTTTTGATAATAGTCAAATTACAGTCAACACGTGTTCTTATCACCAAGTCTTGTCTCAGGTGATGATTATATTTTTTAAATTTTTTGTTCAACGATCCAACCATACTGATACCGATGATACCTACTAATTTTTGAGATGTCTAATTCTTTAAAAAAAAATTAGATTTTATATCGTGTATTTTTATAATAGTCAAATTACGGTCAACGTCGGTTCCTATAACCAACTCTTGTCCTGAGTGGAGATCCTATTTTTTTTTTAAATTCTTGTTCAACAATCAAACTGTAGGGATGATGTTACCTACTAATTTTAGAGATGTATAATTGTTTTTAAAAAAAATTAGATTTCATATCGTGTATTTTTATAAAAGTTAAATTACAACCAACACGGGTTCCTTTTACAAAGTCTTGTACCTGGTGGTGATTCTATTTTTTTAAAATTATTGTTCGACGATCCAACCGTACGGATGATGTTACCTACTAATTTTAGAGATGTATAATTTTTTTTAAAAAAAATGGATTTTATATCGTCTGTTTTTATAATAGTCAAATTACGGTCAACACGGGTTCATGTTGCCAAGTCTTCTCCCGGGCGGTGATTCTATTTTTTTAAATTCTTTTTCGATGATCCAACCCTACGGATGATGTCACCTACTAATTTTAGAGATGTATAATTTTTTTTTAAAAACATTATATTTTATATCGTGTGTTTTTATATTAGTCAAATTATGGTCAACACGGGTTCCTATTACCAAGTCTTGTACCGGGTGGTGATTTTATTTTTTAAAAATTCTTGTTCGATGATCACCATACGGATATTGTTACCTACTAATTTTAGAGATGTACAATTTTTTTAGAGACGTGTATTTTTTTAAAAAAATTATACGAATAATTGCTCCTATTGAATTTACAGACGTTTATTTTTTTTAAAAAAAATCTGATTATATACAGTATTTCTTTTTAATAGTAAATTCTGATTATATACAGTGTGACTTTTTAATAGTAAACCATGTAGTATCGATTGATTTTATCATTATCATGTTATTTTGACATTATTTTACATTAGTTGTACAATTTTATTATAATATTGAATTTTTTTAATATTTATTAAAAAAATGAAAAATTAATTAAAAGAAATTTAGACACAGATTTGCAGAGTTCCCGAAGCCAAATATTTGGGCGGCTATTTTCCCCCCTTAACGAAAAATTGGGCGGACTATTTGCCCCAATTGAAATTTTACCAAACTTGAATTTCCCCCAAATATCACTTTCTCACCTGCTATCTCTCAAGATAAGCCGCCTCCAATTATTTCTTTCTCAGTGTCACACTTACACCTTCACATCACGAGCCCTAGCCAACGCATCTCTGCATGGGTGCTTATCTCGCCGTCAGAGAAGACAGTGTCGTCAGTGTCGTAGTCCGAGTTTAGTTTATAGGACCAGTTTGTACATTCGGGCTTGAGATCGATGGGGGATGACGAAATTACTTCGCTGAAGATGGAGGATATGGTTATATTAAGGCAGAAGCTCGATTCGCTCTATTAGCTTTCAATCTCTGAAAGCTTGTTGTTGTTAATACTAATTTTCTGTACTTGTGTATGAGTTGTTGAAAAAAGATCAGGAATAGATCAAGTTTATGTGTGTATGTTTGTACGAGAATAAAATATAATTTTATTTTATCATGAATTAATATATTTTGATTTTAATGGTGGTTGATATGAATTGTGCAGGTGAGCTTTTCGCTTTGGTTGTTAGTGTTGTGTTGGTGTATTCTTTAAGGGCCAAGGCTTTAGTGAATCAGGTTTTTTTTGGTCTTTTATAATTTTTATGCATTTAGTGGTTCATTTTGTTTCTATTTTTTCCTAATTGAGACATTTATGCATATGGTTGAAAGAATTGTTCCAATGAAAGTTGTGAATGTTCGATTTCAAAATAATTATAATCACCAAGAACTATCATTTTAATATTATTTTTAAGGAATACATTAGGACTCTCTTGGAGTCTATCTTAATGATTTTGGTTAGAAGCCACATTTGGTGAACTTTGTGTTGTGTCTTATTGATGTAGGAAGACATGGCTTAATATTATATATTATTTTGTTCAAACCAAGTTCATAAGACATATTTTAATTCTATTTTTATTTAAATAATTCTACTATAAATATTAATCTATTTATAAGGGTGTTTTATTCTAAATATTGTTATAATTACCGTGACTAGAACCACTACCAACCAAACTTTCATTGTTTCAATACAAATTTCAAAACATATTAAACCACACTATAAATACAAAAAATTTAATTAGATTTTAAATTCTATTAAATTCAATAAGCTTTTTTAATACCATCAATTTTAACAAATTATTAATAATGAATGTCGCATAGCTCAAGTTTTTAAAATTTTAATCCAGTGATCCTCAAAATTTTAATCCAGTGATCCTCAAAATTTTCAAATTCAAAATTAATATAATTACCTAAATTTGAAAAGATTGTTCAAATTTATTCAGGAATACACTTTTTTATATAAACTAAATACCCCATTTTTTCTATATCCAAGTAAAACTTAAAAAATTTAAATGAAAATATATTTAACTCTAAAATTAATTTGAGTAATAACAACCGAGAGACTAATTTATACTTTTCATTTTAATTTTATTTATATTTGAGTATTGTTCTATATTAATATATATTAAAATTTTAATTTCACTAATTTTATTTTTATAGCTTTCATTTCAAAAATATTTTTTTAGGGTATGAGAGAGTGTATAAAAGTGCTTTCCTTGATGATATTTTTTCTGTGAGTGGGATAACATATTAAGATTTATTTAACTCTTTTATATCATATCTACCAACAATATTTGTAATACTATTTGTGATGTATGTTAAAATTCTTAGTAAACAGAATTGAGAAAAAATACTAATAAAAAATGTTATGATGCATGTTCTTACAACAATATTGTCTTTTAATAACTAAAACATTTACTACTTATTCTGAATTTGGAAGTTACAATTTAACTAAAACATAAAATAAATGGAATCACTAGGAAATCATTATCTAACTAGCTCTTGCAGTTGATGTGTTGTTGTCAAGCTCCTTGTCACCATGTTTCTAATAGTAATGCTTCTTAATACCTCTCACATCTTAATACCTCTCACAGGGCATGTTGTGTGTTTTTAGGTGTGCCTGCAGGTTCTTCAATGTGCCCCTACTTTCCTTCCCCTAATTTGTTGGACAAGTTTTATCATAGAATTCCAGCACCCTCATCATATGAAATGTTGAATATTGGTTCATAATCATTCCAAATATAGGCAGGAGAAAGGTAATGGCCACTGAAAAGGAGTACCATGTGGCTGAATCTTACTGTATCTTTCTGTGTTCCTATCATTTCCCACGCTCAGTTTCGGAATTGCTTCACTACTCTCCTTGATAACTCCTGGTGGCGGGGCTGCTCCTTCGACGCCGTCCTGGATCCTTCGCCGCTGTAGAGGTGTAGCTGTGGTTGGGTTCCTACAAAACAACACCGGAAAGGGGTTGGAGTCCCGCGGCGCCTCCGGCGTGAGAGTAAGAACTAGCTTTTTGGGAAGATGAAGATGAATATAAATGTAAGGTTGCTGTGTGTGTATATGAGTGTGAGAGAGTGATTAACCCCAAAACCACACATTCTCGGGCTATTTATAGCCCAAGGGTAGGATTTTGGGGTTGGTACCTTTAGATCATAGCCACTGGTTCTAGGAGCGGAGGACACCTGGCTGGAGTGGATGCTTTACACGTGTCAGTGCGGGACTGGCCGAGGAATGTTCTGAGGATCCTCTGACACGTGCCTTGATTACTCCCATGATTGATGTGTGGCAGTTGTCCCCGTCATGTGCCTGGGCCAACGTCTCACGTGCTGGGATTTATCAAAGTTATGCTTGCAGGACTGAGGTGGTTAGGAGTGGTAGTGTGCAGGACTACTCCTTCCAGGAGCCGCGTGGAGTCAGGGGCCTAGGAGTAGCCCTCCCAGGAGCTGTATGGAGTTAGGGGCTTAGGAGTAGTCCTTCCAGGAGCTGTATGAGGTTAGGGGCTTAGGAGTAGTCCTTCCAGGAGCTGTATGGAGTTAGGAGCTTAGGACTAGTCCTACCAGGAGCTATATGTACTATCATGTGCCCCCACTCCCTTATACGGATTTTCTGGATGGGGGAGTGAATTTGTGTTTGTCTATATAACGTGAGCTTCCGATTGTCGTGTTAGAAGAATTTGGGCTTTTCTTGCTCCCCAGTCCGGATTTCGATTAGTTCAGCGAATCAGGACTAAGGTGGTTGTCCTTGTCAGGAGTTGAGATTTTCTTGCCTCCCAGTCCGGATTGTACAAAGTTCGGCGAATCAGGACTAAGGTAGTTGTCCTTATCAGGAGTTGAGCATTTCTTTCCCCCCAGTCCGGATTACGCTGAGTTCGGTGAATCAGGCTTAAGGTGGTTGTCCTTGCCAGGAGTTGAGCTTTTCTGGCCCCCCAGTCCGGATTGCGCTGAGTTCGGCGAATCAGGACAAAGGTGGTTGTCCTTGTCAGGAGTTGAGCTTTTCTTTACCCCCAGTCCGGATTACGCTGAGTTCAACGAATCAGGACTAAGGTGGTTGTCCTTGTCAGGAGTTGAGCTTTTCTTGCCCCCAGTCCGGATTACGTTGAGTTCGGCGAATCAGAACTAAGGTGGTTGTCCTTGTCAGGAGTTGAACTTTTCTTGCATCCAGACCACACTGCGTTGAGTTCTGCGAATCAGGACTAAGGTGGTTGTCTTTGGCAGGAGTTGAGTTTTTCTTGTCCCCCAGTCCGGATTTCATTGAGTTCTGCGAATCAGGACTAAGGTGGTTGTGTTTAGAAGGAGTTGAGCTTTTCTTGTCCCCCAGTCCGGATTGCGTTGAGTTATGCGAATCAGGACTAAGGTGGGTGTCTTTAGCAGGAGTTGAGCTTTTCTTGCCCCCAGTCCGGATTGTGTTGAGTTCTGCGAATAAGGACTAAGGTTGTTGTCTTTGGCAGGAGTTGAGTTTTTCTTGCTGCCAGTCCGGATTGCGTTGAGTTCTGTGAATTAGGACTAAGGTGGTTGTCTTTAGCAAGAGTTGAGCTTTTCTTGCCCCCTAGTCCGGATTGCATTGAGTTCTGTGAATCAGGACTAAGGTGGTTGTCTTTAGAAGGAGGTGAGCTTTTCTTGCCTCTAGTCTGGATTGCGTTAAGTTCTGCGAATCGGGACTAAGGTGGTTGTCTTTGGCATGAGTTGAGTTTTTCTTGTCCCCCAGTCCGGATTTTGTTGAGTTCTGCGAATCAGGACTAAGGTGGTTGTCTTTAGCAGGAGTTGAGCTTTTCTTGCCCCCCAGTCCGGATTGCATTGAGTTCTGCGAATCAGGACTAAGGTGGTTATCTTTAGTAGGAGTTAAGCTCTTCTTGCCCCCCAGTCCAGATTGCATTGAGTTCTGCGAATCGGGACTAAGGTGGTTGTATTTGGCAGGAGTTGAGTTTTTCTTGTCCCCCAGTCCGGATTGTGTTGAGTTCTGCAAATCAGGACTAAGATGGTTGTCTTTAGCAGGAGTTGAGCTTTTCTTGCCCCCCAGTCCGGATTGCATTGAGTTTTGCGAATCAGGACTAAGGTGGTTGTCTTTAGCAGGAGTCGAGCTTTTCTTACCCCCCAGTCTGGATTGCTGAGTGAGAAGGAGTTCAGACTTGGAAGTTGAAACGGTTTTGGGGGTTTTCCCCCCAATTATTTGAATTATTACAGCTGTAAGGATATGGAGAGATGTTCCGTAATAATTAATCTTTAATAATTACTCCTTATGATGGTCGGCTAGGATTGTGCCACGTGGCATTGTTATTGGATTTTTTTACTGCCTCTATAAAAGGAGGGGCTGCCCTCTTTCTTTAGTTTTTACTTTTTTTCATCTTCTCTTCTCAATTTTCTCTCTTTTCTCTGGAGTTTTTCCGTCGGGATTTTTTACTTGTCCGGTCTTCTCCAATCTCTGTACTCTCTTCATTTGTAAGTTTCCTTTTCTTATTCTCTTTGTTTGCTCCTTTCTTTTAGTTTATTTTCTGATTGGGTTTTGTGTTTCTTCTATATTGCTTGTATGCTTTTTATGTTTAGTTTTTGGTTTAATTTTTGTGTATATCTGTAAGTATACGGTTTTTTGGCATATTTTGGTGTTTTGATTTTGGTTGATAGTGTTTCTGGAATTAGGGTTTTTCGTTAGGGTCCAGACTTATGTATCTAGTTCGGACTAATAGGCTAGGATTGTATGTTTACCTTCGGGGGTTTCCAGTCCGGGGCGACTGTTTAGTTTTGTATTTTGGATTGTGTCGCCTGACTGTTCACTTTTAACTTGTAATAAAATTGAATCATAGGGTAGTCCGGACCATGTAGCTTTCAAGATAAACAAACTGTAGGATTTTAGACTAACCTTTGTAATTGTTTTTAGGTTTATGGTCCGGACTAAAGCTCTGGCCAAGGCCTACATAACTTGCTATCCGGGGCCGTCTAGTTCGGATTCTCAGTCTTCTGGTAATTCTGAACGAGTTGAAATGGGGAAGAAAGCCTCTACTTCGGACTGTGAGGCCATAACGAAGCTTTCAGTTGCCAAGATCTCTTCCAGGAAGGTACCTTGTAGTCCGGAGGGGCTGTGGGTGGAGAATCTCAGATATTTCATTACTAAGAGTGAGGAGATAGAGGATAGCTTTTATTATAGGAGCATTAGGTCCGGATATGCAAGATAGCAAAATACTGGTCCGGGACATTACGATAGGGAAGCGTTTGATAGGAAGTTTGTGAATAGCATAGTGGCTAAGGAGCACTATGAGCTAAAGAATGAGTATGCTGTGCTAGATCATGAAGCTCAAGATTCTGCAGTCCGGGGTGCTTTTCAGTTGGATCACCGGATTGAGTGGAGGTGGCCGACTCGGGACGAAAGGGCTCATCACAGGCCGGCTGATGGATTCGTTCCAGTGTGGTTGGAGCATCTTCGGTCTGGATGGAATCTACACTGGCATCTGTTCCTAAAGCATTTGTGCAAGTACGTATACAAGATTTTTCTAATGCAAATAACACCTAATGGAATAAAGTGGATGAGTTGGTTCATTACTACTTGCAACCAATTTAAAGTTCAGCCCACGTTCAAGCTGTGGCATCCCATATTTCACTTGGTCCGGTCCAGCCAGTTCCCTTTATATGAACTTCGGTTTCGGGCTCCGGAGTGCGGCTACTGTGGCTCTTACAGGCCTGTTATTCAACAATCTTCGCTGAAGTATTAGAATGGGGAGTTGATCATGCTCCGGGGTTTAGACTTATACTATCTCCCCCATATGGCTTCTGAAGGGGTCCGGACTCGCTTCCGTAGGGATTTGCTCCGGGGTGATTCCATCCGGTTAATTTTTGCCTTTTGTGAATCTCTGGGTTTTCAAATGACCCGAGATTCTTTTAGGAATCACAGAACTTTGCCTAGGCTAGGCTGTAAGTAGTTTTCTTTTCTGTCCGGACCTCTCATATGTTTCCTATTTGCTTTCATATGCTTTTGTTGTTTAATGGCTTTGACTTGTGGTTTTTTTTGTTTCTTGCAAGTTTGCCACATTATAATTAGGATATGTCGTCTTCTGCGTACAGCGATGCGTTGAAAGGAGTAGGAAAGGCTTTCAAGTTGCCTAAGAAGAATGCTGCTGCTGGGTCCGGATCTAACGCCTCGGCTGAGGAGGGATCCCAGAGCAATGCGATTCCAAATCCGGAGCCTGAAGTTGCTGTTGATCATCCTGGTCCGGAGCTGGATGCTGAAGTTGAGATTGGAGATGAGTTTGCTAATTTGGAGGACCTTGGTCCTATAGGCGAGGCTCCGGGTGGAGATTCTGGGAGGAGGAGGAAGAGGCTTCGCACCCTTGGAAGTAAGCCTCCCCGGGCCGAAAACTTTGAAGCTGGTTCCGGGCCCGGGGCTGGCAAGGGGAAAAATATTGAAGGAGAGGGTCCGGATGTAAGTGGTCCGGGGTTGGAGGAAAAGTCGCTCGCTTCATGGCCGGGATTCCTACTCAAACTGAGTGGGGGAGGATGAATGAGTCCAGATTCGATGTGACTATGAAGGAGTGTTCCCGGCTCTGGGTCAGGTATTTCTTCTTTTCGTTCTTGTTTCTTGTGTTGTTTTGCCTTAGAATATTTTTCTAAGTTTATCTGTTTTTTGCACCTTGGTGGGTATATGGCCGGATCCGCCTCTCTTGCATACAAAGAGCTCAAAGGTTTCCGGACTGCTGTTGGTGATAAGGATGCTGAGATTAGCTGGCTCCGGGACCAGATCATCGTGAAGGATAATTCTTTGTCCGGGTTGAACAAGCACCCGAATGAAGTGACTATCGGGGCTGTCAATGCTGAGAAGGAGGTTTCTGACTTGAAATCTGAATTAGCTGAACTCTGGAGGCAGATGTTTGCTGTGCGTCCGGAGGCTGAGGTTATAGACGAGTTTAAAAGATCTGAGGAGTACGATAGAGCCCTTCCCAATGCTGGTGCTCCGGAGATAGCTCGGTGCTGGTTGATTGCTGAAAGGCATATCAAGACCAATCCGAATGCCGATTGGGAGAGCTTCGTCTCTGAGTTTATTAAGGCCAAGGAAGATATTGAGCTCGGATTAGGGGAACCGGAGCCATTCGATTGCCCCTGTCCCAGCTTCCTTCCTTCCAGTGCTCCAGACTCTTGACTTTATTTTTATGAACTTGCTATTTGTCGAAGAATTTGATACATTTTATTCTTGTAATATTCGTTCTTTGCTCCGGGCTCGTTTGAGTCCGGTGAATCTCTAATATTTGCTTTCCTTGCTGTTATTTTACTCTGATCTGTAGTTTGTTTTTGCCTTAGAATATTTTTCCAAGTAAAATTTATTGCTCTAGTCCTGACTAACCTTCTTGTCCGGACTAGTAGAGGCCTTTTAGTTAGAAAATTAATTCTAAGTAAAAGTGGTTACTCTAGTCCTGACTAATAGCTTGTCCGGACTAGTGGTTGCTTTTAGTTAGAAAATTAATTCTAAGTAAAAATTGGTTGCTCTAGTCCTGACTAATAGCTTGTCCGGACTGGTGGTTGCTTTAAGTTAGAAAATTAATTCTAAGTAAAAATTGGTTGCTCTAGTCCTGACTAATAGCTTGTCCGGACTAGTGGTTGCTTTAACTTAGAAAATTAATTCTAAGTAAAAATTGGTTGCTCTTGTCCTGTCTAA
Source organism: Apium graveolens (assembly GCF_009905375.1). NCBI lineage: Eukaryota > Viridiplantae > Streptophyta > Magnoliopsida > Apiales > Apiaceae > Apium > Apium graveolens. Next base: position 150,407,500 of record NC_133657.1, on the reverse strand, counting down.
TAGTTTGTCCGGACTAGTGGTTGCTTTTAGTTAGAAAATTAATTCTAAGTAAAAATTGGTTGCTCTAGTCCTGACTAATAGCTTGTCCGGACTAGTGGTTGCTTTTAGTTAGAAAATTAATTCTAAGTAAAAATTGGTTGCTCTAGTCCTGACTAATAGCTTGTCCGGACTAGTGGTGGCTTTTAGTTAGAAAATTAATTCTAATTAAAAATTGATTGCTCTTATCCTGACTAATAGCTTGTTGCTCTAGTCCTGACTAATAGCTTTTCCGGACTAGTGGTTGTTTTTAGTTAGAAAATTAATTCTAAGTAAAAATTGGTTGCTCTAGTCCTGACTAATAGCTTGTCCGGACTAGTGGTTGTTAATGAAAAATATGCAAATTAAAGAAAAAGCTTTTCATTGATCATTCATACAAGATAAAAGGAGAAACAAATTGGTTGCTTGCCATATTGGCTACAAGTTTTTTGGTTACTTTGTTTGCTTTACTACTGGTAGAATTTCCTTAGCCTTAGTCCATGCCAAGTGTTTGGGACTTCTGAGCCATCCATGTTCAGGAGCTTGTAGGTTTCTGGCCTGAGGACTTCTTTGATTTTGTATGGTCCTTCCCATTTGAGAATTAACTTTCCGGTGTTTGTGGGATCTGATGCTTCAGTGTCTCGAAGAACTAAGTCTCCAACTTGGAAGTTTTTGACTCTTGACTTCTTACTGAAGTGCTCTCTTGTTTTCTCCTTGCATTTTTCCATCCTTTCTACAGCCTGGTCCCGGACCTCATCAATTAGTTCCATGTTTGTTTTGAGTCCTTCTTTATTTGCTTCTTCTTCAAAGTTTATTGCTCGGTGGGAAGGAGAGCCCATTTCAATAGGCAGCATTGCTTCTGTTCCATAAGTTAGTTTGAATGGAGTTTCTCCGGTGTTTGTCCTTGGGCTTGTCCTGTAGGACCAAAGTACGCTTGGTAGTTCTTCTGGCCACTTGCTTTTGCATTCTTTGAGTCTTTTCTCGATACCTCGGAGCAGGATTCTGTTGGTTACCTCTACTTGGCCATTTCCTTGGCGATATGCTACTGATGATTTTTTGTGCTTGATCCCGCGCTCTCGGAGGTAGGACTCGAACTCTGATCCAATGAATTGGGGCCCGTTGTCTGATACTAGGACTCGTGGTATCCCGAACCTCATCAAAATGTTATCCATAAACTTTATGCAGTCTTGCTGATTGATTGTCCTCATTGCTTTTGCTTCAACCCATTTTGTCATGTAGTCAATAGAGACTAGTAGGTACCTGAGGTCTCCTTTTGCTCGAGGGAAGGGTCCTATAATATCAATACCCCAAACAGCGAAGGGGATAGGTGACAGTAGGACTGGGCTTATCCGGGACACATTGCTGAAGAACTGGCATTCCTTGCACTTCTTGACGAATTCTATTGTATCCTGATGAATGGTTGGCCAGTAGTAGCCTTGTCTTATAATCTTATGAGCTAGGGCCTTTGCAGACATGTGGTCTCCGCATATCCCTTCATGCACTTTTTCCAAATAGTACTTTCCTTCTTCTGGGCCAATGCATTTCAGGATAGGAGATGAGAAGGTCCTGCGATACAGTATTCCTTCTTCGAGGAAGAACTTGACTGCTTTTGCTTTCAATCTTTGAGCTTTTCCTTTGTCTTCTGGGAGCTCCCCTTTGTCCAAGTAGTTTATGAAGGGACTCATCCAATTTTGAGTGCTTTCTATCTCTAAGACATCTCCAGATTCAATGGATGGTTTGTGGAGTTCTTCGAAGTAGACTGAGCAGTCCAGATCTGATAAATTCCGGACTAATTTGGATATGATATCCGCTTCTTCATTTTTTTCTCGGCATATCTGAAGGACTTGGTGGCTTGGAATTGAAGCTAAGTAGCTCTGAACCAGTGCTTGGTACTTCGCCAGAGTAGGGTCCTTTGCTATGTATTCTCCATTTATTTGCTTGACCACTATCTGGGAGTCGCTGTATATTTTTATGTCCTGGACCCTTAGAGTCCCGTAGAGCTTTAGTCCTGTAATTAATGCCTCATATTCTGCTTGATTGTTTGTTGATGGGAAGCTGAAAGATATAGCTGTCTGAATCTTGAATCCTTCTGGACTCTTGAGTATGAGTCCAGCTCCTGACCTCTCGCTTGTTGAAGAACCATCTACCTTTAGGGTCCAGGCGCCCGGACTTTTATCATTTTTTGGGTCCTGGTCCATGTCCATTGGTTCTGGGTCTTCTTCTGGGAAGTTGCATTCGAATATGAAGTCTGCAAGAGCTTGAGCTTTGATTGCAGTTCTGGAAATGAAGCTTAGGTTGAAATGGCTCAATTCTACAGCCCAATTGATAAGTGTTCCCGAGATATCTGGCTTATGGATTATTTTTCTTAGTGGATTATTGGCTTGTGCTCCTGCTGACAAGTATAAGTAGAGAGGCTCTCCTGGCTTAGCTTTAGTTAGGACTGGTGGCTGAGAGAGGTAGGACTTGATTTCCTCGAATACTTTCTGGCACTCCGGATTTCAGTTTACCTCTTTTTTATTGGTTGCTCCTTTGAGTAAATCAAAGAAAGGTAGGCACCTCTCTGCTAGCTTTGAGATAAATCTCTTGAGTGCTGCTAGGGATCCTGCTAGTTTCTGCACATCTTTTTGGGTCCTGGGAGCTTTCATCTCCTGGATTGCTTTTATTTTCTCCGGATTGGCTTCTATCCCTCTGTTGCCGATCATGAATCCTAGGAACTTTCCTGCTCCTACTCCGAAGGTGCATTTCTCCGGATTCAGCTTGAGTTGGTTCTTCCTTAGGTTGTCAAAGCATTCCTTCAGATCTTCCACGTGCCCTGGTATAGTTATTGATTTGGAAATCATGTTATCGACATAGCAGTCCAAGTTCCTCCCAATCTCGGACTTGAATATCTTGTTCATGGCTCTTTGGTAAGTGGATCATGCACTGGTAAGCCCGAAGCGTAGCATCACATAGGCGTAGACTGCTCTATGAGTTATGAGTGTTGTCTTAGGAATGTCCTTTGGGTTTATCTTTATCTGGTTGTATCCGGAAAAGGCATCCATGAAACTTAGCATGACATGTCCTGAGGTGGCATCTATCAGTTGATCAATATTTGGGAGAGGGTATGGATCCTTCGGGCATGCATCATTCAGGTCCGTGTAATCCACACACATTCTCCTTTTGTCGTTGGACTTCTTCACCATGACCACATTAGCTAGCCACTTCAGATATTTGATTTCTTTGATGATCCCTGCTTTGAGTAGCTTTTCCACTCCTTCGTCGATTGCTCTTTGCCTCTTCGGAGCAAAGTTTCTTCTCTTCTGCTTGACTGGTTTTCTGTTGGAGTTGACATCCAAGTTGTGCATTGCTATGGACTCATGTAATCCTAGCATGTCACTTGGACTCCAGGAAAAAACATCTCTGTACTCCCAGAGCAGGGATACTAATCTCTCCTTGAAGGATTCCTCGAGTCCTGACCCAACTTTCACTTTTTTGCTAGAATTGCTTTCGTCTACCTGGACTTCTTCTGTTTCAACTGCGGCATCAATTTTTGTTTGTTCTTTGTTTGAAATCATTTCATGAATCCTGGCTTCAGAGTTCTTCTTTAGATAGTTGTTTGCTTGTTCAGGTTCTTTGGTTGCTTGCATTGTAGGACAAGGTTGGTCTAGGACTCGATTTGTCTTGTCCAGTACCATGACTTGGTTGCTTGCCAGTTCTTCTGTACTTGTTTTGTTTGCTTCTTCCCTTGTCCGGGGTCGGTGCTTCTTCATGCTTTATTGCTTGCGAAGGACCGTAGCCTTCCTCTTGTTATTTTGACGGGTTTCTGCAATAACTAACCCCTGGTTGTAGCATGTTTCAGCAACTCCGTAATCTCCTTTAATCTCCCCGAATCCCGTCGGGGTTGGGAACTTGATCTTGAGATGGGAGATTGAAGTTATTCTATCTACTGTGTGCTTGAAGAGGATATTTACCGAGGAGCCATTATCTATGAGCATTCTTCTTACTTCATTATCGAAAATGTCTAGAGTGACAACCAAAGCTGCATTGTGATTAGGGTTGACTCCTTCGTAGTCCTTACTGCTGAATGATATCACCAGGTCTGGGAGTGATTGGATTGAGAGCACTTCTTCGCCGAAGTCCGGGCTCCGGGGTGGGGAGTAGGATCCTCCTAGGACCACATTGACTACATTTTTTCCTTTCTTCTGCGCTTCCCCTCTCCTGTTGTCCTAAACTAAGTACTTGCTCATATTCCCCTTCTTCACTTGGTCATCAATGAAGTACTTGAGTGATAAGAAATTCTCGGTCTTGTGGCCATGGGTCTTGTGATAATCACACTGCCTATTGTAGGGTCTGCTCTCCGGAGGAGTTTGCATTGGCTTTGGAGGATAATAGAAAGACTTCTCTTTGACTTCTTTCAAGATTTCCTCCCGGGTCATGTTGAGAGGAGTCCAGTCCGGCTCCTGCTTCAGCTCCTGAGCTTGCTTTATGGGTCCTGGGTCGCTGTTCGACTCCTGCTTAGGACCAAGTCTTTGGAAAACCGGGTTGGCTTGTCTTTCTTGGCTTTGGTTGCTTTACTTGAATTTCTTGTCCTGATGGTAACCCCCTTTCGGTCGGTTATCAGTTTTTTTACTCCTGGACCCCCCATTCCGGGTCATCCTCATTGCCTGGAGCACAACTGTTTCCTTAATGAATCTGACAGCCATTGAGTAAGCTGCTGCCAGGCTTTGCGGCTCCTTATTGATCAGCTCCACTATATATCTCTCATTCTGCTGTGGATCCAAGTTTCTTCTGAAAATTCTTATAGCTTCCCTCTCATCTAAACTTGAAACTTTATTGATTGCTTCCTGGAACCGGCGCATGTATGCAGAAAGGGACTCATTGTCATGCTGCTGGATTGTCTCCAGGTGACACATGTGCATTTTGTGTGTTTTGTTTCCCCGAAATCTTCGAAGGAAGGAGGCTCGAAATTCCTTCCAAGAGTGGATGCTGCGGGAGGGGATATGCTGAACCATCTCTGGGCCCCTCCCTTAAGAGTTGAAGCGAAGAACCTTGATTTCGTCAAGTCGTTGTAGTAGTATATCTGCGCTATCTGCTCAAAGTAGTTTAGGTGCTCCTCCGGGTCTCCTAGACCATCAAAGGAGTCAAAGTTGTAATGTTTTAAGTCTCGCTGCCGGGGGATAGCTTCCAAGGAGTGGCTGAAAGAAGTGAGTGTTTCTCCAATCTCCACCCCTGAGTGTCTGTCCATCTTCCTTTGCAATTCATAGATCATGTCTTTGAGGTCCTTCTGCTTCTCTTCTTCTTCATCATCAGAAATTAGCTCTGGAGTAGGGTCTCTCCGGGTCCTTTTGCTCCTAGACTTGGCCAACAGCTTCTCTTCTTCTAATTGCATTCTCTTTTGGATCTTTAGCTCAAGCTTTGCTTCTTCGTCTTTCCTGATTTGCTCCCGGACTTCTTCCAACTTTCTCTATTTAGCAGCTTCTGCTTTTTTCTTGCCTTGATCTTTTTTGCTTTTCTTCCCTTTGGCTCCAATACGGTCGAACACAGACCTCTTTGATTGCTGGGAGTCCCCTGACTCCTACGAATCCTCCTCTAGTTCGGCTTCTTCTTGGAGCCGGGCCTGCTCCTGTCTGTATAGTCTGATTGCTTCGGCTAGATCATCACTTGTAAGGTTAGCCATTTGCTCTTCGGCTACTGGGACATTGGTGTACTTGTACCGATTGAGCTCTATGAGAGTCCTGACATTCGTGGTGTTTACAATTCTCTCTACTACAGGATTGTGTAGTGGCTGCTCCTGGAATGTTTCTCTCTCGACTCCTGGGTCAAGAGCCTGGGAGTGGTCCGACTTCTGGACCTGAGCACTAGCGGATGGTCTTGCCATTTCTCAACAATACAAACAACAAACAACAACAATATGCCACAAAGAATATCGGTCTAAGGTTGCTTTATGAACTTTGCAGAAACTACCCAGAATAACAATAAAAACTAACAAATAGCTTCCTGGGAGCAGTTTAAACAATTTCTTGGTACTACACAACGATGTAGTATAACGCAAACGCCATATTCGAACTAGAGCAATAACGATTAAAACTAACGATAACTCACACAAACGTGGCTTAAATCAACAAAACGAGCTCACACAAACGTGGCCTAAAATAACGAGCACACACAAACGTGGCTGAAATAAATAACATTCATGCTTATGGAAAAGGTTGGTTGCTTGGGTTCTTACAAGTTTGAATAAATGGACTATTTGAAGAGTTTGTTGATGAAGGTGAATCCAGGGGCACCGAGACCCAAGGATGGAGAGCCCCTCCTTCTAGCGCCAAATGATAACTCCTGGTGGTGGGGCTGCTCCTTCGACGCCGTCCTGGATCCTTCGTCGCTGTAGAGGTGTAGCTGTGGTTGGGTTCCTACAAAACAATACCGGAAGGGGGGTTGGAGTCCCGCGACGCCTCCGGCGTGAGAGTAAGAATTAGCTTTTTGGGAAGATGAAGATGAATATGAATGTAAGGTTGTTGTGTGTGTATATGAGTGTGAGAGAGTGATTAACCCCAAAACCTCACCTTCTCGGGCTATTTATAGCCCAATGGTAGGGTTTTGGGGTTGGTACCTTTAGATCATAGGCATTGGTTCTTGGAGCGGAGGACACCTGGCTGCAGTGGATGCTTTACACGTGTCAGTGCGGGACTGGCCGAGGAATGTTCTGAGGATCCTCTGACACGTGCCTTGATTACTCCCATGATTGATGTGTGACAGTTGTCCCCGTCACGTACCTGGGCCAACGTCTCACGTGCTGGGATTTATCAAGATTATGCTTGCGGGACTGAGCTGGTTAGGAGTGGTAGTGTGTGGGACTACTCCTTCCAGGAGCTGCATGGAGTCAGGGGACTAGGAGTAGCCCTCCCAGGAGCTGCATGGAATTAGGGGCTTAGGAGTAGTCCTTTCGGTATGTTCAGATGACCAAGGGATGAGGTTAGTTTTAAGGCGGTCATGTAAGGGCTTCTTTGGAATTCGCTAGGGGCATTTTTGATTCCAAATGGAAGGACATTCCATTCATACTTTCTGAATGGGACCGTAAAAGCGGTTTTATATCTATCTTTTGGGTGGATTTGAATATTCCAAAATCCTGATTTTAAATCAAATTTGGAGAATATTACCGAAGATCTTAGTTTTGTAAAAGTTCTTTTTTATTAGGTATAGGGTATCGTACCCATCTTAAGGCTTTATTTAGAGGCTTATAATTGATAGCCTTGGTGTCCCTCTCTCAATTTCAGCATTTTTGTTTTTATAGAAAGCTGCACAGGACCACGGGGATCTGGATTTTGATATGATTCCTTTGGATTCGAGATCGGTGATTTCTTTTCGGCAATGTTGTTCTAGGTCGGAGTTGATTTGGATAGGTCTCGCTTTTGTTGGTATTTCCTTCTCATCAAAATATTTTTCATAAGGTAAATCAATCATATGTTATTTTCTATGTCAAAATGCATTTCTATTTGGTTTAGTAATTTTAAGATTTTCTCTTTGATAATTGTATTTATTTGCCTTGTATTAAGGCATTTATCTCGTTATATATATAGAATATGCCTTTATTGTATTGAGGTTCCTTGTTTTGGGGTTTTCAAGAAATGGAAAGGTAAGTTTGATGTCATGGGTTTTGAAAGTAATACCTTCGTAGGTGACAGAATAGGGGGTTATAAAATTGAAGAAAGGTGTACCTAATATGACAAGATGATGTATGCCTTTAACTAGGAGAAAAGATGTCTTAATTTAGAAGGTTTGAGTTATTAGCGGCAGTTAATTTTTCGTTGGTATGTTGATGAAATCTTTTGGTATTATTTCTTCTTTAATGCAATTCAAATTTGCTCATGTATCGAATAAGGCAATGGTATCTAAGATAAATTCATCTGAGAAGATAACTTTGACTTTTATGAGATATTTTCGTTGGTATGTTTTTGTTCAATATTTTTCTCTTCTACTTCACGAACTAGAAGGACATTTAAAGCTTTAGAATCTATCTTCTGTTGTTCTTTAAGGATTTTCAATTATTCTTTGATTTCTTTGATTTCTTGGTGTAGGTCTTGTATTGTTGGAACGGATTTCTGGTTGGGTTTATGTTGTTTTAATATTATGGTCAAGTCATATGTAGTTTTTATTGATGGGAGAATATAAGGTTTTTGTTCTGGTTTGGGTTCAATTGGTCGTTGGAGTAATTTTTCTAACAGCTCTTTTCTTATTTGGGGATCAATTATCTTTTCTATAATTTCGAGAGAATGTTCCTCATTTCTGGTGAGGACGTTGATTCGTCTGTCTTCAGAGGAGGAATTGTGAGAGGAAGATGAGCTTGTTGGAATCTCATCTATTTGAAGAGGTTCTTCATTTCCAGACATTTCAGATTTCTCAGAGTCGGAAGATTCAAGGAGTAAAGCCGAGATTTTGTTGGATAGGCTTTCTTCTATGTTTAACTCTTGTATTTTCCTATTAAGTCTACAGAATCTAGATATATGACCCTTTTTTCCGCATTTGTAACAAGTTATATCTTTATTGGTTGGTTTAGTAAATTTATTTTTATTGAAAGGTTTTTTGTTGTAGGAAGGTTTATTGTTATTATTAAAGGAAGCTTTATTATAGAACGGTTCTGCTGATTTTTTGTAGAAATGTTTAGATTTTGTGAAAGACCTTTTCTGATAAGGTCTTTGATATGGGTTGCATTCGCCATCACATTTTGTTTTTGAATAGCTTTTGTTGGGATTATAGTCAAATTGTTGACAGAAAGTACCTAATTCCAGCTTTGTTCTTTTCATTTCCCATTTGAGATGTCTTTGAAGTTTTAAATCTTGACAAATCTTTAGGCCTTCTCATTGTGTTTGGCTTATGAGTTGGCCATATGTCAGGTTTTTGTAAGGTATCGGGCTTCCGTGTTCAGTTATTAAAGAAGTTCTAACTCTTTCACCGAGTAAGGTTGGAAGTCCGGCTAAAAATTTTTCCTTCCAATTTGCATGATTCGAGTCTTCTCTAAGCATGACTCTGGTAAGGAAAGTAGTTTATATCTTTGGAAATCACTAAGTTTTTTACATTTCAGATTATGTAAAAGCTCAGCATTCTTATCTCTCAGGTGAGAAGGGTCACCAATGAAGTGGTGTGTTATGACTAAAATAAGTTATGCTACTGCTCCTTTGATAGGGTTTCCTTGTTCATCTGAAATGGGTTTTCCCTCTTCATCTTCTCTAATGGAATTTAAGATTTCAAGATGATTTTCAGGGGTAAGGTGATACTCCCACCAACCTTTTAATTGGCCAGAGAACCCTGCTATGATTAATTCAGCTATAGCTTTGTCTGGGGTTCCTATTTGGGTTGTATAAGCATTGGCTGCCATGGTCAATTGTTGTAAATGATTTAAAATGTTATATTCAGACATTCCGTCTATATTCCATTCATAAACAAAGGATGCATTGAATTTAGACCGGGTAAAATTTCAGGTCTATTTTCAATTCCAATGTCTGGGGCTGTAAATTTTGGAATCATTTCTCGGAGGCCATGAACTTGGGGTATTTCATTTGTGAAAGCATCTTCATCTGAGTCATGATGTATGATATTCAGTTGTTTAGATGAAACACTGTCACCACCTATTTGGGTTGTGGCAGAGGAGGCTTCATGTCTGCTAAGATGGTATTTAATGGCTTTAACGAATTCTAGTCTATTTGTTTGAATTCGTTGTTGGCTTTGTCTAGAAACTTGGTATGGTTTAAAGATGGGTTCTTGGTTATTAATACTTTTGGTGAAATCTATTGTTTTTTGAATTCGGTCTTCTATTCGGTTTAGTTGACTTCCTATGCTATTTAGGCGGGTGTTTGTGTAATTAACAGCAAGGATTGTATTCCTAGTATTTTTAGTATGTCATCATCTGGTCTCTTGATGGGGTGTGCCTCAATTTTTTCACTATAAACTGTTAGTGTAACATTTCTAAAAGGTGGGTGGTGTGATTCTATTGTTCCGCTACTTGTTTCCCATTGTTTCTATTTTTGGCTCATGCTACGAGTGATGGGGTTTAGGTAATTTATGAATGTGAAGAATAAATTTTGGTCAGAGGAGTAAATTTCCAACCAATCAAAGAATAACATTTGGATTTTGTTTTGGTTGAGAAATTCATAATAAATTTCTTGAAGTTGTGTCTTTTGTTCTTTGAAGTTGGTAAAAAACCAATTTCTTTTTTCAGTATTTTAGGGAGAGTAGAACTCTTCACGAAGAAAAGTTTTATTGATTTGAAATTCTATTTCAATCACATTTAGCTCACTTGGCATTCCCATATTCTCAGTTATAGCAGAGAAGATTGGGGATGTTGGTGATGAAGGGGAAACCATGTTTTGGTTTGGTGGTAATTGACTTTGTTTATAGAAACGGTGAGGTATATTGGAAGAATAATGCACACCACCCATAGAGGTATTGGGTGTATCTGATGTAGAGTATCTTGCTCTTGAGGAAGTGTTAATGATAGAAGGGATTTGAAAATCCTTCCTAAATTTAAGGTTCTTGAGGAAGCATTAGAATATCGAGAACTAATAAAAGGGGCTCGGGATGATCGATCAAAAGCAAGAGTGACTCTTCCATTATCATCTTGGTGAACTTGGTGTATTTGTGTGTTTGGTTATAATCTTTCCGGTAATCTAGGGCGAGCTACTCCTTCTAAAACCCATTCAGTGGGAAGGGAAATGTCATGCCATTTTATGGATCAAGGAATGACTGTGTTAGACCTTGAAAGGTCAGTTTGAAAAAGGATGGTTTCTCCTTTGACAAAAGCATTTTTATGCCCATCATCACCAATGGACATTATTGCTTTGTAATGAATTCAAAAGATTAAAGCAACCGGAATTGATCCTTCTAACATTTTATAGTTGTGAGTTTTAACTTTGAGTGTCATGCTATGGATAACATTCCTGTCTTTAAGAAAAATGGATAAATTTGGATAGCAACTAAAAGAGATGGGTCCCTTACATAGACTTGATTCTATGGAACTTAACAGAGAGTCATTGAACTAAGAAATCTAACATCTCTTAAAAAGGCTAATATTGAGGTGTCTAATCCTTCTTTGGTTAAGGGCTTAATTCCTACTTGGACTAAACTTATATGGATGTAATTGTATGATTTTGCTAGTTTTTCTAGGGAACTTTTGGTGAAAAGGTGAATTGTTTCGAATGATTTTGATAGGTGTATGTCCCTTTCTTCGATTTTGATGGAAGAACTTGAACTATACCATTTTGTATCATAAACTTGGCTTTTTGGGATTTTTGGGATGTCCCAACCTCTATTTCTTTTTGGAGGTTTTCGAGGTTAGTTTCCTCACTATGTGTAATATTTCTTGAGTCTGACGTACTAGTGGAAGAGTTTGAAAAAGATGTAGTTCTGTAGAATACAAAATCCATGTTCTAGGTTCAAAAAAGACGTAGACTAAGCTTTTGCTTACAATCCTAGAGAAAACGGGTTTACTGCCTCCTATATATATATTTATATATATGTATGTATGTATGTATGTGTGTATCAGCTGGTAAGCTAAAAAATAAATCACCTTTTACAATTGATATATTTTCATTCTTTTTATTCATAAGCAATAAGTTTTTGTCCCAAAATAGTAAAAAGATTTGATTTGTATTCAAACCCCCTTTTACAAATTACCATAGTTAATTATTGGATTATAACATTCCTTTTACACAAATAATTTGACATAAAAATACCATGTTGGGTTTCTTTTGGAGTACAATCTCCTTAAAGAATTATAAAGCCCATGTTAATTCCAGCTGATAATGCTAAGCGAGAACTTACACGGGTACTCGGCTCCTGTACATTTTTTAAGAATAAAATATTATTTTGGCTTACTTGTTTAATGCTCAAGTTCACATCTTCATCAATGTCCAATATGACTTTAGTGGTAAGGCCCATTTGGTTATCCAAGCCTAATCCTCCATGAGTTATGTATTTTTTGCATTTTATGAAACTTAGGATTTCTCCCACATTTGTAGGCGAGATTCCTTGCACTTGTGTTTTATATATTATTTATCCTTGTAATCCCGCTTTTTTAACTATTTTTGAATCCATTAAGTCCAAAAGCCCCTCTGTTGCCAACTACCTCCAGTTGTGATTACTTTGTTGAGCCTCGTCCAGGGCCCATATGGTTCTAGTATATATGTATCTGATGTTTCAAACACTTTACTAAATAATTTTAGAGCCTAATATTCCATAAATGAAACAAAATTTAGGGATGTTCTAATACTTGATTGATATACCATACCAATCTTTTGTTGCCTTGTTGATCTTCACTCTTAATTTAAAAGATGTTGTAATATCCATAGTGACTTAATATTTATAGTGACTCTGACTAGAAAGTAATATCTCCAAGGAACTTCAACAAACTTGCTCAAACATGAAGATTATACCTCTCAATATTATTTCCAAACTCTATGATTATTTTTTTGGTCATCAAGCCAACTTTAAGATCATAAAATTGGACCCATAAATACATATAGTTCAACTAGAGTGTACCAGGTAGGGCTGGGTCCATCTTGGACCAAAGTATTTGTTGAAGAGATAATGATAACCTTACTTAATGATATAGATATTAACAAAATGAGTGAATAAAAAGAGGAAAAAAAGACAATCAAAATAGGTCACACAACTTCACTTACTATAACTTTTATTAATAATAGTATTACTCACCTCATATGGCTTTGTTGAGCCATGTCGTCTAATTGAAGCTGAAAAATGTCATATTTTTTATTTTACAAAAAGATTTAAAGATGGAACTCTCTTAATGTGATATTTCAAAACATATTAAACTACACTACAAATCAAATAAATTTGATTTGATTTTGAAATCTATCAAAGTCGATAATATTTTCTAATACCCTCAAATATTTAACAAATTATTGATAATGAATGTGTGAAATCTTAAGGTTTTAATAGACTATTTTTGAAATTTGAGTCGAATATCTTTAGATTTGAATGAATTGGTTAAATTTATTTTTATTTCATTTTTAAAAATTCAAATGGAAAAAAATAAAATTTTAAGATATTATTTAAAATCCAATTGATCCTCAAAATTTTTAAAATATTAAACTAATATAATTACATACAATTTTAAAAGATTTTACAAATTTATTGTGGATTACACCCCTTTAATATAAACTGAATACTCCAATTTTTCTATATCCAAGTAACTCTTACATATTTAATTTTTCATTAATTTATATTTATATTTTAATTTTATTTCATTTTAATTATAATTTATATTTTTTATTTTAATTTTATTTCTATTTGAGCACTATTCATATTTTAATTTATTTTATTTTATTTTAATTTATATTTATATTTATTTGAGCACTATTTATATTTTATGTTATTTTAATTTTAATTTATATTTTTATTTCATTAATTTATATTTTATACTTTAATTTTATTTAATTTTAATTTATATTTTTCCTTTTAATTTTTTTTCTAATGTAAGCACTATTCATATAGATACATATTAAAATTTGAATTTCACGTATTATATTTTTATATCTTTATTTAACAAATATTCTTTTTGGGTATCAAAGAGTGTAGATAAGTGATATTTTTGTGTTAATAGGCTAAAAATGGCAATATTATGATTTTGTTACATGTTTTGTATCATTTTTACCTAAACTAGTTATTTGTAATAATATTTGTGGTGTTTGTTAAAAGTCTTAAGAAAAAAAATTGAGTAAAAATATCAATATAAAATGTTGCAATCCATGATCTTACAACAATGTTGTCTTTTATAACTAAAACTTTTATTACTTATCCTCGATTTAAAAGTTACAATATAGCATGTGTTTTGATAATAGGCAAATTACAGTCAACACGTGTTCTTATCACCAAGTCTTGTCTCAGGTGATGATTATATTTTTTAAATTTTTTGTTCAACGATCCAACCATACCGATACCGATGATACCTACTAATTTTTGAGATGTCTAATTCTTTAAAAAAAAATTAGATTTTATATCGTGTATTTTTATAATAGTCAAATTACGGTCAACGTCGGTTCTATAACCAACTCTTGTCCCGAGTGGAGATCCTATTTTTTTTTAAAATTCTTGTTCAACAATCAAACTGTAGGGATGATGTTACCTACTAATTTTAGAGATGTATAATTGTTTTTAAAAAAATTAGATTTCATATCGTGTATTTTTATAAAAGTCAAATTACAACCAACACGGGTTCCTTTTACAAAGTCTTGTACCGGGTGGTGATTCTATTTTTTTTAAATTATTGTTCGACGATCCAACCGTACGGATGATGTTACCTACTAATTTTAGAGATGTATAATTTTTTTTTAAAAAAATGGATTTTATATCGTCTGTTTTTATAATAGTCAAATTACGGTCAACACGGGTTCATGTTGCCAAGTCTTCTCCCGGGCGGTGATTCTATTTTTTTAAATTCTTTTTTGATGATCCAACCCTACGGATGATGTCACCTACTAATTTTAGAGATGTATAATTTTTTTTTAAAAACATTATATTTTATATCGTGTGTTTTTATATTAGTCAAATTATGGTCAACACGGGTTCCTATTACCAAGTCTTGTACCGGGTGGTGATTCTATTTTTTAAAAATTCTTGTTCGACGATCACCATACGGATATTGTTACCTACTAATTTTAGAGATGTACAATTTTTTTAGAGACGTGTATTTTTTTAAAAAAATTATACGAATAATTGCTCCTATTGAATTTACAGACGTTTATTTTTTTAAAAAAAAATTTTGATTATATACAGTGTTTCTTTTTAATAGTAAATTCTGATTATATACAGTGTGACTTTTTAATAGTAAACCATGTAGTATCGATTGATTTTATCATTATCATGTTATTTTGACATTATTTTACATTAGTTGTACAATTTTATTATAATATTGAATTTTTTTAATATTTAATAAAAAAATGAAAAATTAATTAAAAGAAATTTAGACACAGATTTGCAGAGTTCCCGAAGCCAAATATTTGGGCGGCTATTTTCCCCCCTTAACGAAAAATTGGGCGGACTATTTGCCCCAATTGAAATTTTACCAAACTTGAATTTCCCCCAAATATCACTTTCTCACCTGCTATCTCTCAAGATAAGCCGCCTCCAATTATTTCTTTCTTAGTGTCACACTTACACCTTCACATCACGAGCCCTAGCCAACGCATCTCTGCATGGGTGCTTATCTCGCCGTCAGAGAAGACAGTGTCGTCAGTGTCGTAGTCCGAGTTTAGTTTCTAGGACCAGTTTGTACATTCGGGCTTGAGATCGATGGGGGATGACGAAATTACTTCGCTGAAGATGGAGGATATGGTTATATTAAGGCAGAAGCTCGATTCGCTCTATTAGCTTTCAATCTCTGAAAGCTTGTTGTTGTTAATACTAATTTTCTGTACTTATATATTGTATGTGTATGAGTTGTTGAAAAAAGATCAGGAATAGATCAAGTTTATGTGTGTATGTTTGTACGAGAATAAAATATAATTTTATTTTATCATGAATTAATATATTTTGATTTTAATGGTGGTTGATATGAATTGTGCAGGTGAGCTTTTCGCTTTGGTTGTTAGTGTTTTGTTGGTGTATTCTTTAAGGGCCAAGGCTTTAGTGAATCAGGTTTTTTTTGGTCTTTTATAATTTTTATGCATTTAGTGGTTCATTTTGTTTCTATTTTTTCCTAATTGAGACATTTATGCATATGGTTGAAAGAATTGTTCCAATGAAATTTGTGAATGTTCGATTTCAAAATAATTATAATCACCAAGAACTATCATTTTAATATTATTTTTAAGGAATACATTAGGACTCTCTTAGAGTCTATCTTAATGATTTTGGTTAGAAGCCACATTTGGTGAACTTTGTGTTGTGTCTTGTATTTCAAATGGAATACAGTAAAAATTTAAAATATTATTTAAAATCCAGTGATCCTCAAAATTTTCAAATTTAAAATTAATATAATTACATAAATTTGAAAAGATTGTTCAAATTTATTGAGGAATACACTTTTTAATATAAACTAAATACCCCATTTTTTCTATATCCAAGTAAAACTTAAAAAATTTAAATGAAAATATATTTAACTCTAAAATTAATTTGAGTAATAACAACCGAGAGACTAATTTATACTTTTCATTTTAATTTTATTTATATTTGAGTATTGTTCTATATTAATATATATTAAAATTTTAATTTCACTAATTATATTTTTATAGCTTTCATTTCAAAAATATTTTTTTAGGGTATGAGAGAGTGTATAAAAGTGCTTTCCTTGATGATATTTTTTCTGTGAGTGGGATAACATATTAAGATTTATTTAACTCTTTTATATCATATCTACCAACAATATTTGTAATACTATTTGTGATGTATGTTAAAATTCTTAGTAAACAGAATTGAGAAAAAATACTAATAAAAAATGTTATGATGCATGTTCTTACAACAATATTGTCTTTTTATAACTAAAATATTTACTACTTATTCTGAATTTGGAAGTTACAATTTAACTAAAACATAAAATAAATGGAATCACTAGGAAATCATTATCTAACTAGCTCTTGCAGTTGATGTGTTGTTGTCAAGCTCCTTGTCACCATGTTTCTAATAGTAATGCTTCTTAATACCTCTCACATCTTAATACCTCTCACAGGGCATGTTGTGTGTTTTTAGGTGTGCCTGCAGGTTCTTCAATGTGCCCCTACTTTCCTTCCCCTAATTTGTTGGACAAGTTTTATCATAGAATTCCAGCACCCTCATCATATGAAATGTTGAATATTGGTTCATAATCATTCCCAATATAGGCAGGAGAAAGGTAATGGCCACTGAAAAGGAGTACCATGTGGCTGAATCTTACTGTATCTTTCTGTGTTGCTATCATTTCCCACGCTCAGTTTCGGAATTGCTTCACTACTCTCCTTGATAACTCCTGGTGGCGGGGCTGCTCCTTCGACGCCGTCCTGGATCCTTCGCCGCTGTAGAGGTGTAGCTGTGGTTGGGTTCCTACAAAACAACACCGGAAAGGGGTTGGAGTCCCGCGGCGCCTCCGGCGTGAGAGTAAGAACTAGCTTTTTGGGAAGATGAAGATAAATATAAATGTAAGGTTGCTGTGTGTGTATATGAGTGTGAGAGAGTGATTAACCCCAAAACCACACATTCTCGGGCTATTTATAGCCCAAGGGTAGGATTTTGGGGTTGGTACCTTTAGATCATAGCCACTGGTTCTAGGAGCGGAGGACACCTGGCTGGAGTGGATGCTTTACACGTGTCAGTGCGGGACTGGCCGAGGAATGTTCTGAGGATCCTCTGACACGTGCCTTGATTACTCCCATGATTGATGTGTGGCAGTTGTCCCCGTCATGTGCCTGGGCCAACGTCTCACGTGCTGGGATTTATCAAGGTTATGCTTGCAGGACTGAGGTGGTTAGGAGTGGTAGTGTGCAGGACTACTCCTTCCAGGAGCTGCGTGGAGTCAGGGGCCTAGGAGTAGCCCTCCCAGGAGCTGTATGGAGTTAGGGGCTTAGGAGTAGTCCTTCCAGGAGCTGTATGAGGTTAGGGGCTTAGGAGTAGTCCTTCCAGGAGCTGTATGGAGTTAGGAGCTTAGGAGTAGTCCTACCAGGAGCTATATGTACTATCATGTGCCCCCACTCCCTTATACGGATTTTCTGGATGGGGGAGTGAATTTGTGTTTGTCTATATAACGTGAGCTTCTGATTATCGTGTTAGAAGAATTTGGGCTTTTCTTGCTCCCCAGTCCGGATTTCGATTAGTTCAGCGAATCAGGACTAAGGTGGTTGTGCTTGTCAGGAGTTGAGATTTTCTTGCCTCCCAGTCCGGATTGTACAGAGTTCGGCGAATCAGGACTAAGGTAGTTGTCCTTGTTAGGAGTTGAACATTTCTTTCCCCCCAGTCCGGATTACGCTGAGTTCGGCGAATCAGGCTTAAGGTGGTTGTCCTTGCCAGGAGTTGAGCTTTTCTGGCCCCCCAGTCCGGATTGCGCTGAGTTCGGCGAATCAGGACAAAGGTGGTTGTCCTTGTCAGGATGTGAGCTTTTCTTTGCCCCCAGTCCGGATTACGCTGAGTTCAACGAATCAGGACTAAGGTGGTTGTCCTTGTCAGGAGTTGAGCTTTTCTTGCCCCCAGTCCGGATTACGTTGAGTTCGGCGAATCAGAACTAAGTGGTTGTCCTTGTCAGGAGTTGAACTTTTCTTGCGTCCAGACCACACTGCGTTGAGTTCTGCGAATCAGGACTAAGGTGGTTGTCTTTGGCAGGAGTTGAGTTTTTTCTTGTCCCCCAGTCCGGATTTTGTTGAGTTCTGCGAATCAGGACTAAGGTGGTTGTGTTTAGAAGGAGTTGAGCTTTTCTTGTCCCCCAGTCCGGATTGCATTGAGTTCTGCGAATCAGGACTAAGGTGGGTGTCTTTAGCAGGAGTTGAGCTTTTCTTGCCCCCAGTCCGGATTGCGTTGAGTTCTGCGAATAAGGACTAAGGTTGTTGTCTTTGGCAGGAGTTGAGTTTTTCTTGTCGCCAGTCCGGATTGCGTTGAGTTCTGTGAATTAGGACTAAGGGTGGTTTCTTTAGCAGGACTTGAGCTTTCTTGCCCCCCAGTCCGGATTGCATTGAGTTCTGCGAATCAGGACTAAGGTGGTTATCTTTAGAAGGAGGTGAGCTTTTCTTGCCCCCAGTCTGGATTGCGTTAAGTTCTGCGAATCGGGACTAAGGTGGTTGTCTTTGGCATGAGTTGAGTTTTTCTTGTCCCCCAGTCCGGATTTTGTTGAGTTCTGCGAATCAGGACTAAGGTGGTTGTCTTTAGCAGGAGTTGAGCTTTTCTTGCCCCTCAGTCCGGATTGCATTGAGTTCTGCGAATCAGGACTAAGGTGGTTGTCTTTAGTAGGAGTTGAGCTCTTCTTGCCCCCCAGTCCAGATTGCATTGAGTTCTGCGAATCGGGACTAAGGTGGTTCTATTTGGCAGGAGTTGAGTTTTTCTTGTCCCCCAGTCCGGATTGTGTTGAGCTCTGCAAATCAGGACTAAGATGGTTGTCTTTAGCAGGAGTTGAGCTTTTCTTGCCCCCCAGTCCGGATTGCATTGAGTTCTGCGAATCAGGACTAAGGTGGTTGTCTTTAGCAGGAGTCGAGCTTTTCTTACCCCCCAGTCCGGATTGCTGAGTGAGAAGGAGTTCAGACTTGGAAGTTGAAACGGTTTTGGGGGTTTTCCCCCCAATTATTTGAATTAACAGCTGTAAGGATATGGAGAGATGTTCCGTAATAATTAATCTTTAATAATTACTCCTTATGATGGTCGGCTAGGATTGTGCCACGTGGCATTGTTATTGGATTTTTTTACTGCCTCTATAAAAGGAGGGCTGCCCTCTTTCTTTAGTTTTTACTTTTTTTCATCTTCGCTTCTCAATTTTCTCTCTTTTCTCTGGAGTTTTTCCGTCGGGATTTTTTACTGGTGCGCTGCCGTTGTCCGGTCTTCTCCAATCTCTGTACTCTCTTCATTTGTAAGTTTCCTTTTCTTATCTCTTTGTTTGCTCCTTTCTTTTAGTTTATTTTCTGATTGGGTTTTGTGTTTCTTCTATATTGCTTGTATGCTTTTTATGTTTAGTTTTTGGTTTAATTTTTGTGTATATCTGTAAGTATACGGTTTTTTGGCATATTTTGGTGTTTTGATTTTGGTTGATAGTGTTTCTGGAATTAGGGTTTTTCGTTAGGGTCCGGACTTATGTATCTAGTTCGGACTAATAGGCTAGGATTGTATATTTACCTTCGGGGGTTTCCAGTCCGGGGCGACTGTTTAGTTTTGTATTTTGGATTGTGTCGCCTGACTGTTCACTTTTAACTTGTAATAAAATTGAATCATAGGGTAGTCCGGACCATGTAGCTTTCAAGATAAACAAACTGTAGGATTTTAGACTAACCTTTGTAATTGTTTTTAGGTTTATGGTCCGGACTAAAGCTCTGGCCAAGGCCTACATAACTTGCTATCCGGGGCCGTTTAGTTCGGATTCTGAGTCTTCTGGTAATTCTGAACGAGTTGAAATGGGGAAGAAAGCCTCTACTTCGGACTGTGAGGCCATAACGAAGCTTTCAGTTGCCAAGATCTCTTCCAGGAAGGTACCTTGTAGTCCGGAGGGGCTGTGGGTGGAGAATCTCAGATATTTCATTACTAAGAGTGAGGAGATAGAGGATAGCTTTTATTATAGGAGCATTAGGTCCGGATATGCAAGATAGCAAAATACTGGTCCGGGACATTACGATAGGGAAGCGTTGATAGGAAGTTTGTGAATAGCATAGTGGCTAAGGAGCACTATGAGCTAAAGAATGAGTATGCTGTGCTAGATCATGAAGCTCAAGATTCTGCAGTCCGGGGTGCTTTTCAGTTGGATCACCGGATTGAGTGGAGGTGGCCGACTCGGGACGAAAGGGCTCATCACAGGCCGGCTGATGGATTCGTTCCAGTGTGGTTGGAGCATCTCCGGTCTGGATGGAATCTACACTGGCATCTGTTCCTAAAGCATTTGTGCAAGTACGTATACAAGATTTTTCTAATGCAAATAACACCTAATGGAATAAAGTGGATGAGTTGGTTCATTGCTACTTGCAACCAATTTAAAGTTCAGCAACCAATCAGCTGTGGCATCACATATTTCACTTGGTCCGGTCCAGCCAGTTCCCTTTATATGAACTTCGGTTCCGGGCTCCGGAGTGCGGCTACTGTGGCTCTTACAGGCCTGTTATTCAACAATCTTCGCTGAAGTATTGGAATGGGGAGT